>NC_051307.1:225251376-225458876 GCF_015220235.1 Choloepus didactylus | reverse complement strand
TTCCCCTGTAATACTTAAAAACATCAGTATAGCTTAGAGCTTTATGTTAAAATGTTTTTCTCCTATGCCTTTTAATAGTTATTTGTTTAACATGCTTTTATTATCGTAGATGATGTGATTTGGGAAGAAAGCATTAATTCTGTTATCAGCTGTGTTTCCTTTCCAGTTGTTGTGCGAATTGAGATACACTAGTAGTTTATGAAGTAAGAGGCATTAAATAGAGAGCTCGTTGCTGATCAGATTGAGCCACTTCTGAACTGCAGCTACCTGGGCAAGGGAGGTTGATGGCTTAGCATTTCTGCAGCAAATTTGTTGGAATAACAAGGCAACAGAATCATAGCTGTTTTCACACACACTCCCCCATCCCAGTGCCTTTGTATCATCTAAATTTTTGAAAAACAAGATGCTTTAACTCTTCATTCTGTGTGAATTGTTCAGTATAATATAAGTGAATTTTGTTCCTTGGTGATGATTTTGAAAGGTAGTTAGTGTTTATTATAGGACTCCATTTATTTATCCATTCATTCATTCAGCAAACATTTATGGACTGGCCATAATGTACCATAATGTGTCCTGGCAGGCGTGGGCCCCCTTTTAGCTGAGTCTTTCTGACTTTCCTAAACATATTGCCTACATTATCATGTTAGAATAATGTCAAATATAGCCTTGTCAAAACAACCGGGCTGCGGGTGTCCTTGGCATACAGTGTTGATCTGAGTATTTTCTAATGAGCCTGATGATGAATTTGATGCTGGCAGCTCATGTAGGACCACTGAGTCAGGGGATGGTCCTGTCCCATGGATGCAGTGATTCATTTATTCAGCAAACATCCCCTGAGCACATTCTATTTGTCACTGTGCTGGATGCTGGATCCTTTCCCTTTGACTCACTCAGTGATTTAGAAGCTGTTTTTTGTTATATGTGTTTTACCCAGACACCTCATGTCCTCTATTTGATCACAATGTCTTGCATCTCTGTCCTTCCCATCACTAGCATTGCATGTACTTTATTTTCTCTATCTTAGATCTCCTTCCTTCCTTACCCAGCACAGGGCCTATAACTAACCTTTTCAGTATTACATGCACTTTCTCTACCATATTCCTTCTTCCCCACTGTTTTGGTCTTGCCAACTCCCACCTCCATCTTCTCTCATGTTCACTGTTCTTCCCAAGCCATTAAATACTTCTGGTGGTCCTCCCAAAACATTTTGGTACATAGAACTCTTTCCTGGACTTAACTGAGCAAACCCTCATGGGTCCATCAGCCCCACTGTTTATGCATGTAGATTTCTCTCGTTGACCACATTGACCATCCTAGGACCCATCCATTCCCCTTGAGCCTCTGCTATACCCTCATTTGATCTCAGCATATGATTCAATTTCTCTTCTACTATAAAGATGGTGATCGTGTGGCATATTAAACTCCTCTCCTCTAAACTCAAGAGTCTTCAACTTTTTTCTTCCTTCCATTATCTGTTTAGTCTGCAGGAGGGAGGGGATTAGCAGCTGATTGAGTAGCCTCAATATCCAGGGCATGAGAGTCCATGCCTGGGTATTATGGCTTTCCCACCCTCATGACCCCGTTCTATTCAGCAGATTTTCACTGAGTGACTTATCGGTGTCCACTAGTATTAGGCTTTGGCTCAGTGGGAGAAGATGTTTAGTCATTATCATATTGAAATGTACCTGAACTGTTGTTGACATAAAAGTAAAGAATGCTTGGAGTACCTAGGGTAAAACCTCTGCTCTAAATGTAACATTCAAGTTGGCTTTCAAAGCACTCATAGGAATTTATTGCTCAAAATAGTAGAGAAGGGGCATCTAGGGGGGAGAGAACAGTTTGTTTAGAGATATAAAGCTGCAGGCTATGTCTGGAAAACAGCAAGTAACCTGGTGTAGCAGTGGTTGGTGGAGGAGGACAGCAGGAGAGAAGTCTGGGACATAATTCAAGGGGCCCATTATACAAACACGGAAATGGAGACTTTATTCTTGGAGAATAGAGGAGCTTTAGGAGGTTCACAAGCAAGGGAGTGATTTGATCAGATTTGCTTGTCTTTGGAAAAATGTTTGTGATAGTTGCAGGGTCCCCCGTGGGGATTGCCGGAGAGGAGATATCCCGAGTGCTGGATGGTTGCAGTGAGGATGAAAAGGAGGGTGATAAATTTGACATATATATAAGAGGAAGAATTAGCACAACTTGGTGATGAGCTGAATGTCAAATGAGTTGAATCGGACCTTTCCCTGATCAGGAAAAGTAGCAAGTTTGAGGGAGGAGTGTTCCATTTTGGACATACCGAGTTTTAAGGGTCTGAGATACTTTGAATGGAGGAGAAAGCCACTTGGGGATCTAGTTTGGTGGTAATCACTGAATAGGTGGAGGTGAAGCATTTGTAGAGGGCAAATGAACCTTGAGAAACACCAACCTTGAATGAAGGGATGAAGAAAGTGAAACGTGTGAACAGAAGGCCAAGGGGTGAGCAATTATATTTGGCGGTGAACCAGCAGGGGCATGGGCTCAGGGAAGTACCGGGAGAAGTTTCAGAGACGGGCCTTCAGTCCCAGAGGACCTCTGGTCTTTAGCAGTTTCTCACTGTGTCCTAGAACACCTGCATCTCCGCCTGTCCTGGTGTACGTGTTGTAAATGCTGATTCCAGGATTCTACCCAAGCCCTCCTGCCCCAAATACGGGCAAGGGACCTGATTCAGTTGACTTCAAACTACCACCCTAGCCTGGAGAACTGAGAATTCAGGAAGGAGGAAAACGCAGGGAGGCAGTGCTCTTTTGAGAAGATTACCTGAGGAGAGGGAAAAGAGGCTGAAAGATGGGAGCTGTAGGGGCAGAAGAATAACTCGGAGATGATTATTTAGGATCAGAGTATCTTGAGTGTATCTATTGGATAAAGTGAGGGAGACAGGGAGGCTGAGGTTGGAGGGAGGATAATAATTGGAGGGAATAGGTTTAAGAGTGAAGATAGAAAGTGAACAGACTGTTACTCATCGAGAAAGGATGACGATATTTGATGTTGGGTGGGGGGATCTTATCATTTTACTATACTCAGCCTCTCTAAACCACTTGAAGCCATCAATCACCTCTCCTTGAAGCTCTAGTCTAACTTCAAGGCCATTCTCTAGGGCTCTCCCCCTACAGCTCCTCTGTAGGGTAGGGGACAGAGCTTGGATGAGTTTGGTGTTCAAATTTTTATCTGCCAGCTTTGTATTTATGTCTGTATGTGTGTTTACAATCTTCTCTGAGTTTCAGGGTTTTTTTCTTCTTAAAAAAGGGAGGTTAATATGTACCTCACAGGACTTGTGAGGACCGTAAGCTAATAGTCAGTAAACATTGCTCTCCTGTTTCCAAACAATAGGCCTTGACTATGTTTTGTTCAGAGGACCCTTCCTCTTCCTTCTCTAACCTACCCACTCCCTGATGACTGATGACTTCCCAGCAGCTCTTGTTAGCACAGACCTAGAGGTTTGGGACTTGACCGTCTGAGGCAATAGGGAGACATTGAAGGATTTCAAGCCGGGGGTGACACGTTCAGGTGTGTTGTGTGGCAAGGCTAGGAGATGCCTTAATTCACATTCAGAGTTGTAAAGTGCTGAGGGTATGCTCTGAGACAAGGGTTTGGAGAAGTAGATATTATTTAAATAAGAGGTAGACTTGATTGGACTTCAAAATATGGGAGGTGAAAGAATAAAGACTATCAGCTGTTTCCTGGTTTGGAATGTGATTCCTTCCCTGAGAACCTAGAACTAAGAGCTGGCTTGGGGGTTTGAATGGAGGAGAAAGTAGAGGATTTTAGTTTGGAACAATGTTTGAGGTTCCTTTAGGACATCAAAGTAGAAGTGTCCAGAAGGTTGGTAGGAGCAGGAGCCTGCAGCTTTGGAAAGATGTTTTGGTTGGTGAAAATGATTCAAGAGGCACAAGAATATATGGGTGAATCGAAGCTCTGAGAAGGATGAGATCTTCCGTGGATAGTGGTTTAGAGCAGGGGCTGCAAACTGCAGCTCTGTGAGCCAAATCCAACTGCTTATATTTCTAAATTAAGTTTTCCTGGCGCAGCCTCACCCATTGGTTTACGTATAGTCCATGGCAGCTTTCACGTACACCAGGCAAGGTGTGTAGTTGTGACAGAGACCTTACGGACCACACAGCCAAAAATATTTACTCTCTGGCCCTTACAAAAATATGCCAGCCCTTCATTGAGGAGTGCTGAGGATGGAACTCTAGCCAGGACTAAGTATTTAAGAATGAGTGGAGGAAAGGGAGCTCATTAAAAAGAGTGAGAAAGAGCCACCAGATAATGTAGGTTGAGAAGCATGAATGAGGAAGAGAACCTGGAGGCAAAAGGAGGGGAGATTTTTTCCAAGAGAGTCACTGTGAATGACAGTGTCATGCTGTCAAGAGGTCAAGTAAGGTAAGAATTGAAAAGTGTTAATTGGTTTTAGCAACCAGTTGACTCTTGAGCACAATTTAGCAATTGTGGTAGGAATATTTTTTCAGCAGAGAGGTGGGGCAGAAGCCAGCTTCTAGTGGGCTGAGGAACCTGTGGTGTATAGTTCTTTCAGTCAGCAAGCAGTAAAAGGAAGGTGAGAGGGAAGGAGCTGGAAAAGATCCTGGAGGTTGAGGAAGATTATTTTAAGTTTGGCGTGTGTACTTGACAGAGGGAGAGGAAGATGTCGATGGAGCAAGGATTCAAGAAGCAGGAGGAAGTGGAATAGAGGTCCAGTCCTCTTTATTCCCACCTGTACTGTCTATTTCAGTACTCGACTGAATCTTCCTAATTTGTCCCCCAATCTCTTGCTCTAGTCCTATCCAGGAACTTCTATCAGACTCCTCTTCCTAAAAGCCTCGGCTTATCTCAGCCATCCCCTGCTCTCTGCTCACCTCTGGCTCCCCTGTCAAGCTTGTCCCAACTTCATTTCCAGTCATATTTCCTATCACTTGCTTGCAGGTCCTCCCTGCCACAGCCCATCCCAGCCCTCCTCACGCCCAGGCTCTTGAAGGACTGTGTTCCACTCACATGCCAGGGCATCACCTAAGTCTTGCCTAATCTGACCCATACTAGGTGCTCAAATTCAGGGGTATTTATGAAGTAGATATGCAAGCAAAAATCATAAATCATTAAAATTTTAAGGCATATTGTAAATTTATTATTGAACATGAAATAGGACTTACTGCTTTGATCCCATAATAAAAACAGTATAAATTTCCATAGAACAGATTTTTTCATCCTCGGTACTATTGAGATTTGGGACTGGACAGTGTTTGTTCAGGGGGGAAGAGTTCTGACCTGTGCTCTGTAGGATTTTTAGCAGCATCCTTGGCCTCTACTCACTAGACGCTGGTAGCAACCCCCCTTCCCCCCAGTCATGACAATGAAGAATGTCTCTAGTCATTGCTGAATGTCTCCTGGTAGGGCCAAAGCACCCTCAGTTAATAACTACTGCTGTAGAAGGATAGACTGTTAGGCAGATTTTTTCCCTAATGTTTTCTGTGCCATTATGCCAGGTGTATCCTTTCACTATACTTTGCATTTTTAATAGTTGGATCCAAGGGAAATTACCCTAAAGATAGGTCTTACTCCAGAAAATAAAAATGAAAGCCACCAACTTTTGACTAATTGTAGTGGTTTCTTCTTATTCCATTTAACCATATAGCAACTCATAAAATTTGGAGTATGTGCCCCACGGTGTGAGATGAAAACCGCACCACAGCTAGTGGTTGTATCATTCAGCTGCTCAATGTTAAGATCTAGAGGTCTTAAAATGAACCATGTCATACCTACCATACTTGTCCCAACTTCCCTGCCTATTCCAAATCAACTATTCTGTTTTGTCTTTTTCAATCAGGGACATTCCTTCCTTGTAGGAAGGAAGCCATCTTTTTGGAGAAAACTCAAAGACTTGTACAGACACAGCTATGGCATTATATTTAAAATATATTTATATTTAAATATATTTAACATCTTTAGCTGTAGCTCACAAAGTCATGGGAAATGAGTAATAGAAAGACCTGGTAGACTTCAGGGTAGACTTTTAAAGAACACTGAACATACCCTGTTGTAATGATATGAAGACTTCTCATTCAGTCTGATAGAATCAAGTTACCCCTGCTCCTGAGCTGGGAGTTAGCGGTTTTGGTTATTAGGGCTTTGGTCATGGGTACCATTTGATGTTTGAGTCAATCAAGTTTTCCCTTTGTACTGACACGTACTAGATGCGCTAATAATTAACCACTTGTGTCCACAATAAATAGATACAGGTTGCTAATCCTATCTAATTAATAAGCATATTCCTTCTTGACTTCAACAAACTGCATTTACAAAGGAGAAAAGCCTCTGAAAAGCCAATTAAAGATTTTCCTTAGGTATCAAGGCTGTAAAATGATAATCAGAACTGCTTTGAACAAGGATGGTTTGCAGTATTACTCTCCGCTCTGCTCTGCATTTTTTCCTTTAACTACAACTAGGTAAACAAGAACTACTTCTTAACAATAACCTGGAAAATTAACGTGGTTCTCTAAGCTGTCATTATAAGAAATGTTGACCTTATTGATGTTATGATCCTCACACAGCTAGGATAAAGCAGGAAAAACTTTTTTTTTTAATTTACCCGAGAACACAGCCCTACTTGAGGCTCACTTTATGATGGGAGAAGAGTATTCAGTGCTTGAGGATTTTCCATTGGCCTCCCAAAGGGCTGGTTTTTATGGGCTAGTAATAACCAGTGTGATTTATTGAGCACCTACTACATACAAGGCACTTTGCATATATTATCTTTGTGTGCTCTCAAAGCACTGTGCATTTTTCACAGTAGCACTTACGATGGTCTAATCTCCACTTACCGATATGACTAATTGATTAATGTGTGTCTTCCCATTTAGACAGTCACCTCCATGGTGATGGGACTGAATCAATTTTTGCTTCCCATTCTTGCCCCCAACATTTAGTACAGGGCCTGTTACATATTGGGTACAAAATAAATACTGGTTAGAAGACTGAGTGAACCCAGATGCAGACTGCTATGATTTTAGAGATGAGAAAATGGACATACAGAGTGGTTCGGTGGCTTGTTGAACTTAAACTTGGCAGAGTTAGGAATCGAACCCAAGTGTCTGATCTAACCCTGCTCCCTCTCCACCTCACCAGCGCTTCTCAAAGTTTAATGTGCATGTGAATCACCTAGAGAAGCTTAGAAAGGTGTACATTCTCATTCGGTAGGTTTGAGGCAGACTGAGAACTTGGTTTCCCAACAGACACCTAGGTTTTATGCATGTCCACAGGACCATGCTTGTGTTTGTAGTCAGGGACTTATACCACAGTCACACTGTTAATAGAGAATAACTTCTTTGTTTTTTGGAGGCATCTGTGTCTGTATGGAAATTTCTTTTCATGATTCACAGCCCTTGCACCTGTCCTTAAGGCTGGTCTCCTAAGAAAAGTGCCACTTGGGATAAATACATGGCCCCTTCCATCAGTTGGTTATCCATGGGCTGTGACCATGGATAAGTCTTTTTAAAAAATTATTATTATTAGAGAAGTGGGTTTATAGAACAATCATGCATAAAATACAGGATTCCCATATACCACCCTGTTATTAACATGTTGCATTGGTGTGGTACATCTGTTACAATTGATGAAAGCACATTTTTGTAATTGTACTTGGGTAAGTCTTAACCCAAGTGTTGATGATAATGGGCTCTGTTACCTCCGTTTTCCAGATGAGGAAAGTAATGGCCAATAATTTTAACTCTCTACTCTAGAGGTCAGATAACAAGTCTCCCACTTGGTACCAGGTACTGTTTCTGCTCTAAAGATATCTGGAACTCACATCTCTCACATTTGTCATGGAGATGCAAGGAGGAGTGTTACCCATTAAAAAGTTTCTTTGGATGTTTAGTTAATGACTGGACCCAGCTGAGAACCCCCAGGTCAGCAGATATCAGATGGTTCCCACCGTCAACTCTGGTAGTCACAGCAGCCCCCATACCGTGCATGTGAAGGGAAGCTGCCCCCAACAGCCCCACCTGTTCTGGACACCTCAAGCTCAGCTCTTCCTGTTGGCATGTCTGTGACAGTGTACTTAACTAGCTTGATAAAACACACTTCCATCTCTTCCTGAATATCTTCCCTGGCTCAGGATTTCCCCCAGCTCTTGAGAGACAGGTAGAGAGGTTGGCTTTTTTACTAGTCAGAGTTGGGAGTCCAAGGTTTTGGTGCTTACGGTGACCAGTTGACACCCCCGGGGGGTTTGATCTTTGTGAGAAGGGCCCCTCTGTCAGAGCAGTGACTGCTCATCACTGAGCCCTAGGGGCCTTAGTCCCACCCCCACCTGCACCCGGTCACCAGCATCAGGCTGTTTTACGGTTTCTGATTTCAAACCTTGGTAATTGGAGGGCAATATCTGGGTCCTTGACTTTTAGACTGACTGACTGACTCTCTGTTCTTCCCAGCCATTCAGACCAGATCTGTTCATAATCCTTGTGCCTGAATGGAGCCTACGCTTCATTCATCGTGTAACATAATGTCACTTTTTTGTGTGTGAGTATGGAAGATTTCAAGATGTGCATGTGTCTGTGTGTCCTAATTGTGAAGCAGTAAAAATTGAAGGGGAGCTTTAAAAAAGATTTATTTTAGCTCTATGTTTTGAAAAACTCTTTCAGATACTCCTTTTATGGTATTCAGCTGGGCTAAATGGTCATGAAGGGTGGTTTAATGAGATGAGGACTACGCATTAAGGGCATTGTTATATTATTAAAATCATTCTGAAAGTAAATTGGCAGATACCTGTAGTTTGTCCTGAAGTCACTTATTGAAGAGCTTGCCTTAGTTCTCATCACATGGACAGAAAAGCACAGGAATTATAGATGATGAATGAGGAATATATGACTGATAGAATTTTCTTAAAGCACACCATGTGTTTTCACATCTTTTCTATTCTTCCACATTCGGTTTTCTCCCCTTCATTCTTATTTTTCATTTGTTTAGAAGTGTTATTTTATTATTAATCTTTGCAAGCAATATACCTGTGCCTTTGGATTAATCACCTTTCTAAAGGTAGTGATTTAAGTGTGCAGATGTGGGAAATGATAAATACAAAAGAAAGTTTACATTTTGCTTTTCTTTTATAAATATATTCCTGTTGTGTAACACTTGAGCATCATGGTCATTGTTCCCATAAAAATACTTTATTTTATAAAATGATACAATCTGTGAAGCATTTTCCATTATGTAGATACCATGTCTTTGAATTATGGCAATTTCTTAAGATTTTAAAGCAAAATGAGCTCTTAGAACTGTGATTAATAGCAGGGAATGAGGCTAATGCTGGGTCATCAGTGGCACTTCATTACAAAAAAGGTTGGACTAATAAAAGCATCCATCTTTTTGACCAATAAAGCATTTGAATGATATGCTTACATTTTTTATTGCATAGTAGTTACTTGATACTGAATAAACTCTGAGCTTGCATTGTTGAAAGGCAGCTCTATGGCAGTGTCTGATGTACCAGTTCTTTGATGGTAGCAGGCCTGGAAGGCTCATTCAGAGCTGCTGGTTTGATTTTAGGGTGTCTTGCACAAGCATACCAGGACCCAGGAGCCCCATTTGGCTTCAAGGCAAGAGTAGGGAAATCCGGCTTCTTGATTGTTATTTCTCTAGCAGAGTAAGTGTACACAGCAGTCCCCCAGGCGTGCTTTGTGAATTGCATGTTAGGAATACCCTACTTAGGAGTCAAGGACATAGCCTAGATCCCTTTGGGTCTCTGCGTCCCCTCTGCTCAGTTCCCTAACTGTAAGCCTCATTGGTGAGTTGGGAGAGGAGTTTTAGGTGATTCGTAAGTCATTCACCAATTCTCATTATTGTGATTCGATGTTGAAGCAATACCATTTTCAGTTCTGTTTGAATTCTACTGATAAAGCCAAGGAGAAAGTCTCAGTTTGGTACTAGTATGTGTTTAATCTCGCTCTACCAGTTGTAAGCTCATTATTTAACAAAGAAAGAACATGGCTCTAGCTCAGAGCCTCTGTGGACAACGGAATCTAGCTAGAATTTAATAGCATTGGTTGGGTTTTATGACATTTATTAAAAAGTCTTTCTCTTCTACAGAGGGATACATACTGGTTTTCTGTTTGAAGAAGGGACATAAAGTTTCATCTGGAAATAGAATTATTTTTTGTCAAAAGTGAGATAATTTAACACAAATAATAGCACAAATGGAAATGGCAAAAAGAATGAAGAAGCTGTGAAGGTTGGGAAACTTGAGGTTTGGGAAACTGGCTCAAGTGTCCTTTCAGTTTGAGTTGACCTCTTATGAGTTTTATAAACTGTAAATTTTTCACCTTATAACAGAGAGGAGTTGTGGAAACATGAATTAGTCCTTTCCAATCTTGGTTCTCCCCAGAGCCTCCTTGGGACTATTTTGAATTTTTATGATAGTTTTTCAAACAAATTATACAAGAGATTCTTTAATAAATATACTTTAAAAACATAATAAAGCTTTTAAAATTCAGGATGCACAGGAGGCAAAATAAAAAAAAACTGAGCAATGAAGGTAAAAGTAAAGGTGAGTTAGAACAAGTTTACTGCCAATACTAGGGAAAAGAGAGAAGACAAATATTCCTTTCCTAAATCAGTAGTCATCTTCAAATAGAAAGATGTTCATGTTTGGGTAATGATTATATGTCTAGGTGTAGCTTGGCTTTAAAACTCCAAGGCTTATTACTGACCTTTATCAAGGGAAATGGTTACAACTCTTTGGATTACCATTTGAGATTGTAAACTATGTTTATAATCTTTGACCATCCAGTTCAGGAGAACCCTGGAATGATTAGTTTTTCAGTGACCATAGTGGGAAATCCACATTTTCCAGTGAAGCCAGGAAATAAGGATAACAGTGTACAATGTCCCGCTTTCATTTCTTCATTTTTCCTCTCTTGAGTTTCACTGGGATGTTGAGTAAGGCACTGGATTTTTCTTTTCCTCCTGGTCATCCTGTTTGTGTACATACAGTCGGGAGTATGGCATTTTAGAATGTTCCGTTCCAAAAGCGTTTGAGGAAGAGGCTCTCATTTAGCTGTTCCAGCAGCCAGACTTGCATCATCATTCAGAGTTGAGCAAGGATGGATTTCCTTCTGTAGGACAGTAAAGGAGCTCGAGCCTCAGAGGGTTTTCTAGGTGGAGATGGAAACGGTCTGGGGTTCCTTCACTCTGTCAGGTGGTGAGGGGTCCAGGAGCCTAAGGGATGGTACACTGAACACCTAGTGGACGTTTCTTCCCCAGAGCTTGTTGAGGCCTTAAGTGGGGAAGGAGGCTGTCAGCAGGGAGGAACTTGGGAAATAAACCAAGGCCCAACGAAACAAAAACCCAGGGAAACACGGGAGTTTCTTTGTGACTCTAGGGTTGCAGAACCACAATTAGATAATTGAAGGAGGGGATGGGAACAAAAGCAGCTGCAGCAAGTTGAAAAGTTTACTTTGGAACTAGGGTGTGGATAGGGGTAGGGTGGGGAGGCCAATATTTTTGTTCTATAGGCAAAGACAAAAATTCCAATAATATGATTGTTACTTAGGTAAGCGCCAGAATCCTCTGAGGTATATCTTTTTTTTTTTTTTTTCACTTTTTCAAATTTTGGATTATCAGTGGACAGTATGTACTTTGCACTGAAATAATGCAGAATTAATAATTAACCAAGTATAAGTGTGAGATATAGATATATTACTAAACTTTTTCAGTGTGTTTTGCTTATTAAATTTTAAGTAATGGAGGGACATGACTCACACGTATCAAAATTACGTAGTTTAATAATGTTAAAGTATCTGAATCAAACTAATGCTTTAAGTCCAAATTGTATCTCTAAATATAGTATCTCTGATAAGGCATGATAATGTTCTTATAATATACTTTAATGTATATTAAATATATATTATATATGTTTTACATGTTAGTACACATGAGGTGAATTTTTAAAAGTGAAACGTATCTTCTTAACACTCTTTTTTAGTAGCTGCTTTTTTAGGTTTTTAGTTGAACTTCCCTTTCATTCTTGGTTTTGAAGACCTCTTTCTTTAATAAACTGACAAGATGAACTCCTGAGTTAACCGGTTATATAAATAACATCAACTGATTTATTTATTTATATTTTATTTTTTAAAGACAGAATCATAACAGTCATAACCTGGTGTAGTTTGAATTATGCGGGGTGGTTGAGAATGCTACCAATCTATTTGTGGGCTTGCAGGTAGATATCTTAGAATAGAAGCTTGGTATGCGGAGAAAGGAAGGACAGGGTTTTCTTTCTCGATAAAACATTCAAGATCAGAATCTGTGTTTGACCCCTATATTTCATTGATGAAAAGAAGAGGTGCCCAGGAACTGAATGTAGAGTTACTCAAGCATGAAAACATTACAGTC
Source organism: Choloepus didactylus (assembly GCF_015220235.1). Classification (NCBI taxonomy): domain Eukaryota; kingdom Metazoa; phylum Chordata; class Mammalia; order Pilosa; family Megalonychidae; genus Choloepus; species Choloepus didactylus. The sequence goes on along the minus strand of NC_051307.1, from coordinate 225,446,465 downwards.
TTTCAAAGCTCTTTCCAAATCCAACCTTCGGTAGTTTAAACCATGGGGATGCTTTATTTCTATCTGCAAACCTGGAAATAAAAGTGGGTTTTCTTTGCCTTATTCAGAGGTGACCTTTTTTTCTTACAGGAGATGGTGTTTTTTATTTCTAAGTAATGTCACCAGCAAAGAGTTAACCGGATTTCAGTTGATCTGCTCTGGCTTATATGATGATGAGTAATGTGAGGTTGGTAACAGCAAATTGTTGTTTATAAGCAAACATGGCATTGTGCAAACAAGCAGGCTTGGTCTCCAACTGGGTTGATTTCATGGTGGTCAGCAGCTGATCTATGTAACATACAACCTTTCTGCCTCTCTAAATGTCAGAAGAATGACTATTTGTTTATCTTGCCTTCTTCCCAGCTGTTTACTCTGTAATGCATTTGCTTCGACCTTGATTCCAAAGAATGGCCCCCTTCTCCTCCCAGTGCTGTTTACGTTAGTCCTGCCCCTGGTGTCACCTATGAAATCTGTTGATTATTCCACCTGGTTAATGTTAAATTGCTCTTGTAAGATGATGTGTTTGTTCATAAACACAAATGCAGGGCCCCTTGTTTACTGTACCCATGGCAGCAATCGTTATTAAACAAATATTGCTTTTGTTTGCTGATGTGAGCAGCAGTTTATCCTGCAAGGTATGTTTAAAAAAAAAAAAAAAACAACTTAAATGCTTCAATTTTGATAAAGGAAGAAAAAGGGGAACTTGTCCCTGGAATGTGGTTGAAACAGACTTAGGTTTGCTTTTCTTATCTTTTGCTTGGATGAAGGGGCTGGAGAGATTAGCGAGTTGTTTGGTTTTTCTAAGAGATTTCCTTAGTGTAATGATATCTATGCAGTTGTTTGCTTTTTTTAGAGGGGAGAGAGCTCTCCTGAAAGGCCACTAGCTCGGTAATAGTGCATCAGAGATGGCTAGAAAACTCTTTGTGGAACAAACAAGGAAGTAGAAGGTCTAGGAGAAGAAGTCTAGTGCTATGAACAAGACAATCACCACCGAAAGGTACAATCCTTGGATTTTGTACTATTGTGTTTGTACTGTGTGTTGTTATGTGGGTTAGGTATGATCCTATTTGATGCGTGTACTCACTGTCAAGTTTGAAAAGGGAAAGTTAACTTTTAGTTTGATGTGTTCAAGGTAAACCCTCTGTGATATAATTGGGGACATTTTAACTGGGAGGAGGCCAAACAGTTAATATACATTATATATTTTAAAAAACAAAACAGTGTATTTACCCTTACCTGTTACTCTTGTCTTTCTCATTTTAAAATGAGTTTGTGCTTTGGGTCATTTCTAATTAAGTAAAGTAGGCCCTGTATCTCTTTACTCAGCTTGGTACATATAACTCTTATTCATTCGCCACTGGAAGCCACATCAGCCAACATGAGCCTGTCCTTTGTCATGTTTTGCAAACAGCAGAGAAGACTCGGCTCACATCAAGTTTGTTTTTTGTTTTTTGAATTATTGTTTGTTGCTGTTTCTGAATTTGCCATGTGTTTCAATACCAGGCAGGGCCTGCCAGCATTTGTAGTAAATTACAAGGATACAACACAGAGCTGGGTGAGGGTGGGGGCTGATGGATCATGACCTTGAGAGGCAAGTGGGGGTCTTTGTATCAGAGGAGGCTTGCTAATCTATCTATAAGAGCAACTTTAGGGGGAAAAATACATATATGTATATTAGAGTTTTTGAATGATAAAATTAAATAATTGTGCCTTTTACACAACGGAGAAATGCAAGCAACAGACTTCTGATGGCCTGCATTCACTAAGTTGCCACGATGCCTTGAACATAATTGTTCGCTTTGGCCGCTAGAGCAGTCAGGGGCTGGAGCCGAGGCAGGAGATGGGTGAAGTGTGTCTTCCAACACAGCCAGTCATTAATTGGCACTGTGAACCTGCCTCCATACATACTAAACTATATAAAATATGGAAATGAAAAAATAGTCTGAGCTGGTTGTTGGTCACTTTATTCCACAGGGCTATTTGTGAGAATTCTGCCGATTGAATGTTCAAATGATTCAAGTTCATCGGGCTTTGTTAGTTCTCAAACCTAAAACCTATTTTGTTCCGTAAAAATGTGTTTTAATTAAGCTCCCCAGAACACCTGGCCTCGTCATGCCCTGCGCTTCAGAAGGCTTCCTTGTGGCAAAGCAAACAGCCAAGCACTGGGATTGGCAAAGCTTCTTTTTGATCTCTATTTAATTATTTGAGCTTGTCGGGATTAATATGCGAGGGAGTTAATATGCGAGGGAGTGGGTCTGTGTGCTCCTTTGTACTTCTGTTTCCTAGACCGACTCCTTTCTAACTTCCACAGTTTGCCCACAGTTGCTATGATTTCAGCACTTAACTCTTGTCTACTGGGAGAGATGGGAAACAAGGTCAACAGCAGCCAAAAATCTAAAAATATAAATTAGACATCTGTAACTTTCGGAGACGGAAGGCTTGCTATCTGCATTCATCACTGCTTAAATGATTACGGTAACCAAGAAAGTTGGATTAAGACAGATTCCGGAAGTGAACAACGACATGGAATTGGTACTGGAACTCACAGATCCCCTTTTCTTGAAAATGTGAAGTCTCGTGTTTTCAGATTGAAAGTTGGGTGCAGAAGGGAAACCATCATTTTTGTTAGGAACATTATTATATTACCACCCTACTCCAACTTTATTCTGAGTCAAGAATCAGAAGGAAAATTAAACATCTGATTCTCTACCATTTCCATTTCATCTGAATTGTCCTTATGTATCTTAAAAACATGCTTGGTTTTGGTAGAGTTTTTTGTTGGTTTGAGTAACTTCAAATAAATTTTCACCAATTGAGGCAATCTTATTTCTATTGTTACTTAAAATGATTTAATGGCTTAAGTTACTTTGTGAGTTTCAGGACTCCAAAATAGTTACTCAATCCGAAGAAGTAAAAGCCATACATTAGTTTAAAAGTAGTAATATGAAAGATAGGGGCCAGCCCTTGCTTGATCTCATGTGATTGAGAGGTTGGACTTGGGTTTTTCTGTCATTTAATCATTTAGTCAAGAATTCAGCAGTTATCTATTAAATTCCTATTATGTGTAAGGCTGACCTGAAAGTGAAGTTTGAGGTAGGGAAATTTTTTCTGTTTTTAATTAGTATTGAACACATGGAGAGGGAGGGATGGGGAAAGGAACCATTTTAATCTGAATGCTTCTTCCTCTGGTTTAATTGCTAAGTACCAACTAGTTCCTGTTTTCTCTTCCTCCTTTGAATTAGAAAGGCAAGAGAGAGCTGTCATACAGTGTTACTGTAAATAAGCATAGTTTTCCTCCCAAACTTCTCCCACTGAGGGTTCCTTGCCTCACTTAGTCCCCACAGCTAGAGATGACTGCTCCGCAGCTGTCTGAGATAGAGCCCTGTGTGTCTTTGTCTGCACCCATCCCTTCCCAGCACTTTCCTGCTTTCCAGAGGGGAGAAGAAAGGAGCAGCCCCTTTAGTACCTTCTGGGAGGACTGCTCCTGGACCTGAGTGATTGGTTTCTCCTCCCAGCCCCTCACCTCTATGATATTCTTAACCTCTACTGACCGGAAACCTGGAATCGTTCCAATTTTGCCCCAGTCTCCCAAATGTCTAAATACACGGCTGAATTTTTTGAAAACATGCTTTTGACAATTTCATTGCTCCTGAACTTTTTCTCCCTAAGTAGTAAATGAAACTCCAGATTTTTTAGATAGATCTAGATATCTACAGTGCACAATAAAGTTGATAATGCATAAATCATTTTTAACAACAGGTAATATGCATAATTTATGGTGTTACAGTGCTATCTTTTTGATATTTATGATGGATAATGCTCAGTTTTTGCCCTCATATTACTGCTTTAAATTATACCACAAGAAAATTAATGAGAAAGTAGATTTATGGGTTTCATTTGTTTGTCAATTCGGAAATTAATTGGGTGTTAATTTTAGCCGTCCCTCATCAGACCAGGACTTGAGTATGTGTGCATTACTTTGCATTCATTGTAGCTTACCTCCCATTTACTGTGGGTCACTAGCTTTGCATACATTAAAATAGCCCTCCGGCTCATTCCCTTGATTACTTTTTGAACTGCCATGCATTAGAAAATTTACGCCTTTCTGTTATAATTATGAACGTTGGTATTGGAAGATGGTGCCTTCGTAACACAGTCAGCTCAGGACTTCTCTGTCTGAACTTGGCCTTTGGATAGTGTTTTCAGGAAACACGGCCCCTGTTGGTGGAGGCAGTGGGTAGTCTTTGGACGTGTCTGTAGGGTTCCTTCAAAATGTGTAGAAGTTTTCTCAGATGAGGAAATATTAACTGGCTGTTGTAACTGTTTCCCTTGTTCCCCCCCCCCCCCCCCGATTTTCCTTCTAGAGTATGCCATGTAAGCCCACTTGTAGACAGTGACTCAGCAGCTGGAGGCCCCTTGAGGAACCTCTGTTACACCCTTTCCTCTCCGTAACCTCTGTATTGCATTTGTACTACACCCCCCCCGCCCCTTCCTCTCCTTACTACCACCTGCCCCAGTAATATCTTGCGAAGGGTGAGCGATAGAAACGTGTCTGCCACGTGCTAGTTGTTAGGTTGTCTCCTTTGTTGCAAACTCCGCTACAAGCCCTCCACTTTGATTTGGGATATTTTCTGTTGCTTGATTGTGTCTGTACTTTGAATGGGAGTAGGACCCACTACAAGGATTAAGAGCCCTGAGCTGGCTTGGCATCCCAGGCCAACCCACCTTTTGCCTACTAGGAAAGAAAAAAACCCTGTGGCAGGTTGCTCCTTAAAACTCCTTTGTTTGTCTTGCGTTTCCAGGCAAATCCTTTGCACACTTAAAAGGGAACCAGTTCATTTGCCAGGAGAGATCCCAAAATAAATGTATGCTTTATATCTTAATACAGACAGGTTTATCTTCTTTTTTTCCTGAATTGCATAAACACAGTTGTTGGGGATTTTGAATCTTAAAGTTGCAACATCAGTAATTTAAAAAGCACTCTTAAAACTAAAGCAAGCCCCATTCCCACCCTCATTCTTTTTCTGTCCACGAGCTCTACACTGTGTTAACTCATAAATAATAGTCACACTTTCTAAAATACTGAAATTCACTTTCTAAAATATTGAATGGAGAATATTTTCTCCATTCTTAGAGTTCCTGCTTCCTTCCCTTTGCCTATCCCTCCCTCCTTCCATCTTTCCTCCCTTTCCAAGAACTTCTGACATCTGTTCAGAATTTCGTGCCATTTTCCTTCTTTCCCTGCACGTGTATGAATCAAGATAAAGGTAATTTTTCCTTTTGGACAGGGAAAGGGCTGTGTAAACCCTCTAATCATTTTCCTAAAAGTGTTTTCACCATTCACTTTTCTACTCTTCTCCCCATAATAGTAGAAACATATTTTACAAATCTATGTTTAGTTTAATTTACGCATCCCTTCATGAACAGGCCAAGTTCTTTAAGGGCATTTATTCTGCTTCATATAAATAATTGATCAGCCAAGTTAATTTACTTCTGCCTGACTTGGTCAACCTTAATTAACTGCCCTGGAATCAAGACTGAACTTTTTGTTAGCTTAAAATCTTTCACAAGCATGATAACAAGGGCTTTATGTTCCTTAAATTTTCAGCATCAACACTGTAACCAAGGAAATAATCATAATAATAAAGCGTTACTTTAATTTACTATAAATACATTGACCTGGACATTACGAATTTTCCAGAATACTTCCAGAGAGCAGCTCTGTTGGCACCAACAATAAATAAGCATGCTAAACTCAGCTCTTACCCTTCTACAAGTCCCTCCAGCACTAAAATCGATCTTTTGAAATCAGTAGCTCTGACATGTTTCCAAGAAAGATGAGAAGCGAGCCATTTTGGCTTCCTTAAGCTTTCTGACATCCTTGCAATTGTAGCACCAGCCTTTGTAGAAGTGTGTTTAATAGCTCATGTGTGATTTCAACAGTCCCAGCTCATTTGGGGAAGCCATACAGGAAGTCAGAGGAAGGTTTGGCCTTGTTTTTTGGAGAAAGGGCTTCTCAGAGGTGTGGCCATACCCTCCTTGTGCCGTATCTTCGTCGTCTGGCACTTTGGATGCCTACGTATCATTTCATGTTCAGAATCTGTCATGAAGCAAGGCAGTTGGCTATAGGGAGTCCCAGAAGGAAGCAGAGATTGTGAAAACTGAGTGCCTGGGACAAGCTCCCTCTAAAAAAGAGAGTGCATTGTTCCATGATATACAGAGAAGACAGATGCCTCTGATATACATTGACTTGCCTTAAGATCACTCTAATAGTGTAAAAAGTCAATAGAAAAAGACAGAAATATTTGCTTGCTAAAGAATGCTGACAATTTTGTGGTTATATTTTAATGCTTTTCTTTGTCCACCTCTCATTCTAATTGTTGTCTTTTCTGGAATTTACTTAGTTTTCTGTTTGCTGATTTATTCATTCACCATTTAGCACAGGGCTTTGCATATTAGACATTCTTAGTCATTTATTGAGAGGACAGGTTTGGATCTGCACTGGGGAATGAATGGTTATGGGTGCATCTGTCCCTTAACCAGCTGAGCTTAATTTCCTTATCTGTAAAATGGGGAGACCATTAACTGCCTTTTATCCCTCATAGACTTGTTATGAGGTTGAAAAATACATCAGAGGACTTTGTAGTTTGTAAAGCATGATACAAATATAAAGGTTTATTAAACAGTTTGGAATGCTCTATAGAAAGAAATATTGCCAGCCCAGATACCATTAGAGATTTTCTTAGACATTGATACTCCTAATTTTTCAAATGTGCTTTTCATAAAGCTCTTTTCTCCTGATTGGTGTAGGAGATTATGGGAAATTTTAAATCTTCCAACCTACATACTAGTGTTAGCACTTGACTAATTAAGGACATCCTCAGACCGAAATAATCCTTTATGCAATTTTGGTCACAAAACCTGCACTCTCACAAACTTGCTTCACAAGCCAGGCTGCTTGGCTTGATTCCTGCAAACTTGTGCTGGAGGACTTGGCAGTCAGTCGTCTTTGGAAGTGCATGGAACAAAAAAACTGGGCCTTCTCATCGAACTGTGTATTGGAGATTGTTCGTACCCCACCCACCACGATAGTGTCAAACTGAGGAAACCAAAGCAGGCTGGTCTTGCAGACACCTGTTTCCACGTCTATACCCCCTGTGGTCATGTGGTTTGAAAGCAGCATTCTCCGGGCAGCTCTACTCTGCCGGGAAAGGATATTTGGCCAAATGTGCCCCGTTGTGAGGGCAGGTATAGAATTTACATATACAGACTAATTCCTGTTATGAAGTAGCCATTCAGCAAGAAGAAATTTCACCTATTTAAAAAAATACAGAAAAATACTTATTTATCCATTTCAGTACACAAAGTTCTTAATAATTTATCTCCACATGAATCGGAGTCTGTTCCCTTGTATGGATACACTTTCCAGAAGGTACAGTAATGGCATTTTTTCTTTAGGAATATTTGTGACATATCCAAATAATTAAATGGATTTCCTTGTTAACTTCTTTCAGATAAACATTCTCTCCCTTAAATACCTAAATACCATGCCCTTTCCTTTGCTTTTAAACAAATGGGCAAAAAAAATATGTGGAAAAGCAAATGAAACATTGAGAAAAATTTCTAAGTTTTACAAATTGATTCCTTTTCTGGTGAGGAGCAACATACTTGCATTGCTACGAAGTGTCTTATCTGGTTCTCCTATCTTAGAGGTTTTAGTTTTTTATCAATAGATGATTTACTCTGCAGACAGTAAGAATGTGGATGCATTTTTAAAGGACTGTAATTACTGGGAAGTCTGATCTAAAGGGAGAAGAGTGAATCAGCTGCTGCTTCTGAGTTTGTTTCCCACCTGTTGACGAAAAATGCCTTTCTTAATCCAATTCAGAATTGGATTAACTTTAAAAAATATATGTCTTCTGGCACTATGAAGTTTATAGTCAAGTTGAATCATACTGTGCACTGAAAGGAAATGAAGAACAATGTGAATTTTTCTACTCTTATTTTTCCATTTGGTTTTTGTACAAGTCTGTGGAAAATGGACTTAAACCAATTACTAGCAAAGAGGACAACCTCATTTAAAGATGTCTAGAATGTTCAAATTTCTCTGCTGCCTCATACTTCGTGTGGAGGGTGGGGAGAAATCTGTAGTACTGGTTATATATAAGCCTTTCCATGATGGCACAAATTTGTATTAACAATCTTCAGCCCTTTTTTCTAGGATCTCGGTATTTCATGTTGAAGTCTTTATGATTCAGGCCTTTCTCAGCTTCATGTTTTTAATTGTCACCTTCCTTTAGTGGCTACTGTTATCCCTTCTCAAAGTGTCCTAACGTATGAACTTGGACGTGTTATCCTACTGTTACCATTGTTTTACCCCTACTGCACACCGGCTTTAAGAAAACCCATAGTTAAGCGTTTTGACATCTGACTTAACTGGTTCAAATCCTGATTCCACCATTACTAGCCGTGATATATCCTAGGCAAGTTATATAAATTCTGGTGCAGCCTTAATTTTCTCATCTGCAAACTGGGGGTAGTGATTATGATCAGGAATAAATTAGAGAACATCTATAAATCATCTACTGGAGTACCTAGTACCCTGTGGTCTTCAATAGACTAGTAACAATTGATAGTAACAAATATTGTCTATCTTTTAATATAATTGTATACCTTTGCTGAGCTTGAGAGCTAAATTGACTCCCAGGGATAATCATCTTGTGCCTAGGGAGTAACAAGAAAGAATGCAGACTTTATTTACACATAGTGATGTTCCCTACCTACTCGTTTTGCACTATGTATAGTTTTTCTATTAGATGTTCAATACTTTCGAATTCAGACCTTTTCTTAGAACTGCCTAAGCATGATTTTTCTCCCAATAAATGTAAGAAGGTCCAGACATTTCAGGCCTTAAAAAAAACTGCAGGTGAGGAATCCAGTGTGAGAAATGCCAACTTTGGATGGGATCTGTCAATTTTAACCGTAAGGCCAAGATACGATTCTGAATTTATTTAGCTTCTGAAGACTGGGAACTTGCAATTTTTTTTTCTCTAAATGTGGCCCGTCTTATTGGAATGGCCGCTTTTGAAGAGTTTTCAGTACCTGAATGATTCCAAGGAGCATGAAACTTTAAAATGCTTTTTGTTGTATGACTCTGAGGTTTCTCAGCACAAGTTTCCTCAGAGGCTCTCCTGGTAACGTGTGACATCTCCTGAAAGAGTGAAGTTGGAGAATATTTCTCAAAGAGTGTAGCGTCACCAAAGAGTGCCTACACTTATTAAATTTTAGTGCTCTACTTAATATGCTCCATATGATGGCTCATTAGTTTTCAAGCAAAACATCCAGATATAATCAAAGTAATTTAATCATCAATCCGAGTTTCACTTGAAAAGATTTCTTTCAGCAAAGAGGAAAAAGATACCCTACTTAAAGCAATACTACTAAAACCTGCATTTGACTGACAGTTCCATACCCATAAACTAGAAGACGTGATCACTAATGAGGAACAAGTTGAGTGAAAGAAAATGACAACTGTTTACAGTTTTTGGCAACATTCAAAACAGGACATGTCTCCTTATGTACAACAACTGTTTTAACAGCTGCTTTTTCTTTTCTTTTTTTTTTTCTCCCTCCTGAAAATTCTTTTACCAGGTTTTTGAGTCATGATGCAAGAATCTGGGACTGAGACAAAAAGTAACGGTTCAGCCATCCAGAATGGGTCCACCGGCAGCAGCCACTTGCTAGAGTGTGGGAGTCTTCGGGACGGCCGGTCCAACGGGGAGACGCCGGCCGGGGACGTCGGGACAGCCGATCTCGCCCACATCCAGCAGCAGCAGCAGGTACTGGGCTCTGAAGCCGAGGGGTGCGGGGGACGTGGGTGGATTTCAACCTTACAACGCCTAACTGCTGTGAAGGTTTGATGCTTTTCTGCTTGACTGAGAACTCTATCTTTCAGGCCAGCAATCCTGTAGGGTTCCAGTGGTTGGCTTAGAGACTGATGTTCAAGCCCGCAGAGTTCTGTGCAGTCTTTGAAGCCCTCTCGTTGGACAGTGTTGAGAAACATGGTGGGGTGGGGGCTGATCACCCTCCAGCCCCCAACCTGTCAAACCCAGTTTTTTATCTGTTTTGGATAAAATTAATCTTTGGGAAAATGGTTCCCATACTTTAGCTGAAAAGAATAAAAACAAACCCAGCTCAAGGCTTATGGAAAAGGAAACAGATAAAAAGAGAAAAGAGTGGGTAAATAAGGAGAGTAGAAACAAGCAGACATACAGGCCGAATTGGGTAAATAATAGGAAAGCATCAACAACACAGACATTCGTATAGGAAATTGCTTCCTGCTACCTGTAGGAATTTAGGGATATGGGGTGTTAGACATCTGTTTCTTGTATGCGGCTAAATCCTGTTAAGTGTTTTAAATGGTCACTCATTGGTGGTCCCCCCAAATTGACATAAATTGGGACATACTCATTCCTGTTATACTCTTTACAGGTATGTAGAAGGGTACCTGTCAGTGCTTGGGGGAAAAGTATTTCCAAATGGTCAGGGTGACCCAGGAAACACTGTTGTGTTGACAAAAATTCAAACAATTAGATAGCATTTGCTAGAAGGCAGGCTTTGCTTTTTTACCCTTTTTTGGTATCAAGAAATATTAGTTTTTGTTGATGATAATGTATGGGCTTTTTTTTTTTTTTTCCACTTTAGTCACTTTAGTTCTTGATTCATTTATCCAATACGTGGTTATGTTGCCATTTTGAAAAAAGTAGACAAAGAAGGATATATCTTTGGGACTGTCTAAAAAATATATAAATTGTTGGCTTGGGGGGTGGGGAATGGGGAACAGGGTGCAAACTAGTTTTTTGGAATCTATTCTAGAGAGACTAACAGTCTGTTCTTACACTAGGGATAGAGCCTTTTATAAGCATGTTTCCTTTTTATCTTACTAAGGATTTTTAAAAATACAAAGAGTTGTTAGATTGTGAGTCCTCAGAAGTTGGTGGAACCAACATGAGGCTCTAGAACCTGTTGGGGGTAAGTCAGAACAAAGAAATAGGAAGGGAAACTAACAGAGAGACAAACTGAGGTCTTCAATCAGAGGATGTCCTTTGAGTGATTTGATCGCTTTCAGTGTCAGCCCAAACCCATTTGTGTTCTGTACCTCAGACGTCAGCTGGAACTTACAGTGTATATTGTGCATAAACTTTGTATGTTAAATTAGTGCAGATAGCCAAATTCTGACCACTGAGGTTGTTAGTGAAACCCAACAGTAAATGGAAGAAGGGTATCCGTGTTATCCGTGTATTTGTGCTAACACATGTTAATAGGTGTTCTCAGCTATTTATGGTCATATTGAGAATAAATAGTTGATGTTATGAAGTGTCATTTTCTATGCCCTTACCAGACAGAGACCAAGATATTGGCTGTTTCTTTATGGAACAATTGATTTGGGACTATTGACTTATAGGGTATGAACCACAAATAAGTAGTACTTATAAGTATATTAATTAAATAAATTGGAAATGAACTTCTGCTGAATTTTATTTGGGGAACTGAAAATCACTCAGGATCTTAAAGTAGTAAGCCAACCAAAAACTTTTAAATACATATCATTCTAAAACACACACACCACACATACAAGCACACACAATAATAACAAACTGGCAGTACACAAGAAAGTTATTAGAGTGCATTTCAACAGCCTCTTCCTTAAAAATCATCAGTAGTAAAATTAGTTATCTGCACCTTCTCTCTTTACCTTGGCTGTGACCACATCAAAAAATTTGCCATTATGGGTGAATGATATAAAGATCAAGAAACTGATTTTTACTATACTTTGAAACACTTTTAAAATATTTTTATGACAGTATAATTTCTATTTGTTACTGTTATGTTTTGGGAAGAAAGGTGGATTTCAACAATTGGGTCTATAATTGTGGCTAAAACCCCGTTTATTGTGGTTGACAGACTTTTCATGCCTTTTAAAATACAATATTGACAGCTGTTTGACTCTTCTAACTCTATGAGGAGGCTCTTAACAGGTTGTTAGGGGAAAGGAAAATCTGTAGATGAAATTATAGAGGGTTGAAAAAGATTCAAGGGACTAAAGTCATTAGCATTTTCTTCCACACTGAAAACTCCAACAATTAAATGATTTGGAGTTATGTGAGAGTAAAAGCATTGGACTTTGGTTGTTTTCGTCATTTTTATTTTACAGGTTTTTACTTGAAGTGAGAATACCAGCAGTGAGAAAATCACAGCCATGCTGAATTCATTACTGCGGTAGTCACACAAAACCATGGATAAAATTTCAATAACTGCAGGCCACAGTTGAGTAAACAGTTGCACTGAAATTTAATTCCTGTTGACTTTTCCCCCATTCCTCGCCAGGGGCACATTCTGATTCTGCAGTACAAAGACAGCAGGGTTACAGCTTTGATTAATGTAGGACAGTGGAAGAGAATTAGAACTGTAAAATATGTTAGAAGTCCATGGAACACAAAGATCTGGCTTGAAAGGGCCTGGTATAAAAATGAGTTAATTACGTCGTGTGTGGAACCGAACATTGTGGGACTTTGCTGTTCAACCAGTAACATCAGGGATGATGTAGGGAGAAGTTTTACCTAGTGCCAGCATTTAAAATAAATAAACTCAAACCTCTCCCTGTTGGTTTTATATCATGAAAGATAATTACAAATTATAGTACATGCCCTTTCAGAGTGGAGAGCTCCGATAAAGATTCACTATGAAGCGAGTGGGTTCTGTGCTGGGTTTGGTATGTAGGTTGGCCTAATTGGGTCCAAACAGAATTGTTTAAAAATAAAAATTAGCTAGTTGCTAACCTTCAGAAATGAGGAAAATCTGGTTTTCCTATCTTCTCTTGAAAAATTAGAAGATAGATCTGGTATCCCTGGGCCCAAAGTCTCACAAGGGGCAACGCTTATTTGGAGATGATTTGCTGCTTAGAAGAAGGAGCCTGCAGCCCCCCAGTTTGTCATGGTTCCCACCTAGCAGTTCCCCTTATTTATGACCTCCAGGCAGTGGAGTTGGTGATTCTGATCTGGAAGATTCCACTATTGCTCAGAAACCACAGCAAAGGAGAGGTGCTGCTGTGGTTAGCTGGGTACGAGCCCACCAACACACTCACCAACTGTCTTCCTTCCTCAAAACTAAATGTATTATCTCTGTACTGTTTCAACTCTATTTGTATCTGGACAATGAAACTATTTTAACAATAGTTTTCTAATAATATAATTTGATAGAGTTTCCCAACATTTTCTTTTAGCCATTGAGTAATTCTTTATCTGATACCATAACTGCTTTTTATTTCCTATTATGCCATCCCCATTTCTAGGTCTGTAAAAGTTCTGTATTGGATGCGCTCTACTCCATTATGAAAGTCAGCACAACAAATACTATTACCAATTACTAAAGTTTTTTTTTTTTTTCCATAAAGAAAGGATTTTAAAATGTCCAGAGCAATTTCATAAACTGTGTGGATTAATGTGTTTTAAAACTCTTGAATTTTAGAAAGCAGAATTTATTTCCATATTGCTGCAAATGAGAGCTTTTTCAGATAAGCATATTACATAGAGCATAATGTTTAGAAGTTTCTCCATATACAGCATATGCTGTCAGGTCAATTAACAGAATGCATACTAGAAAATGTTTATTCAATAAAAATGAATAGCTGTTAAATAAAACAGCTCTTTCTTAACATTCCATTTAATGATTTTTTTTTTTTTTTTTATATACCACCTGGCAGTTTCATTGTCTGCAAATCAGTATTGGAAGAGCTTTGGTTGCTGTGGTTTTGAGATGTGGCTATCATTTTGTACGAGGAAGACAGTTTAGAGGAGTCAGTTCAGAAAGACAAAAAAAAATGTTATTTGGAATTTGAACATGTATTATTTAGAAAGTGTAGATAACAAAGTGTTTACTTCACATAGTTTCTTAGAATTTTGATCTAAAAAAACAGTGGTATATGTTTCACGTTAACAGTGTAAATAAATGAAAGAGAAAAAATGTTGAATGACTATTAAGGCATTAAGAGAAGTAGAAAAGATGGAAACTTCCCTTGAAAAATCGTGGAAGAGAATAGGATTCATTGGGTTGAATCTGTGAGTGAGCTGTTGAAGAAGGTGAAAGATTAGTCATTACACAAGGCCAGAGAAGCTTGGAGAAATAGCACAAGTGTGATTAGGACTCATGAAAAGGTGTCTAGTGATGTGCATTCCAAGGGGATGTAGAAAGGACAGTTATCAGAGGGGACTGGAAGAATCATGAATGTATATCTTGGGGTCCTCTGAACATTAGGAAATGGAATTGTAATGACCAAAGTGTCTTTATATTAAAGGTAGGAGAAGAGGTTCGTTTTGGCTTCAGCATAAATAAATCACAAATAAGATCCTTCTCTTCACTTTCAAAATGAAAGAATGTGTCCCTTCACTTTGTCTTTATTACTGAAATTATTAGTGCATATTGAGCAGAAGAGGGAGGCTGTTCTGCAAATATTTCCAGCCCTAATTGCCATTGGGAATAATAATAATAATGCCTGGAAAAAATCGGTGTCAATTTTTGGACTGGTGAAAAGATGCAAATGAAAGGAGCCACTCCTTTGTTTCTCATTCTTCCTTGTATTCCTTTGGGGGAACCATATTAAAATTCCAGTGGGCACTCTTGCTTTGTCACTCACTCTACAAAGAGAAACCCATGTGATGCTGTGTGATGTCCCAGAGATATCTAGGTGGGAAGACAGGGTAGCAGTGGCCAGTTTGGCCTTACCATCCACCGCTTTTCTCTTTGAAAAGGTTACTTACAAACATTATTAGGAATGCCCTCAAGAGGCCTTTCTCATTGTAGTTTCCAGGGACTAATTGTGTTTGAAAGGAGGGTTTCTTGATGTGGTTGGAAGAGGAAAGATGGCTCCTCTGTTTCCTAGGAGGGAAGCTTCCACCAAAGGGGGGTAGAAGAAGGTATTAATATTTATTGAGTACCTTCATGAGGCCAGGTAGTCTGTGTTAGAGGCTGGCACCTGCCTTAGCTGGTAGGTAAAAATCCAGCTTTGATTTTAAAGGCATTGCTCTGACAAGATATGTCTTATTGAAGACATTGTAGTGTTCAAATATTGTGGAAAACATTGAGGGTTGATTTTTTTTTTTTTTTTTTTTTGCAGTAGTCAATGCCGCCTAAATGTTAGTGATAACCATGCAAACAAATAGAAACAGAACTGAGACAGGGATCCAGATGATTCTGACAAATAGAGAGAAACTAGCCACAACTATAACAAAACCCCACTTTTTCTCAAGTCATTTTATAGCCCTTTCTGGAAAAGGCATATTTCAACCTGAACACTAACGTCAGTTCTCTGGTTTGTTAGTTTAGACCAACCTTCCATCAAAATATTGTTGGAAAAGATTTGTCTAACTTGTGATGTGAGCCTATGTAAAATTCTTTCAAGTTTTGATTACTAAACAACTGTGTGTCATTAATCTCCCCATTGGAAATTAAGGTGACACAGGAACCAAAAAAGAAGAAAAAGACCCATGTACCAAGACAACGTGGTAATAGAAACCCAGATGCCACATTTCATGAAGAGTGAAGTGTACCCTCTTGACTTCAAGAGAAAGCTTCACTGCTTGGAGAAGGTGCTTTTAAGCCCTGACCACTAAGCTAATAATTGGAAAAAAAAAGAAAAAAAAAAAATTCTCCCTATCTCTTGTCTAATAAAAAAATCTTTTTTCGAACTTTCAGGAGGTATGACTTTAATGGTAATTTGTTGACAGATTAGCTTTTGTGATTGCAAAAGGTTTGTTTTGCAAAACTTGCAGACTCCTATCTGATCTCTGAAGGCAAGTAGGTCCTGCTTTGCTGTTTTGCAACTGCTTGCCTTTATTGACAACTAGAGCTGAGCAGGCAGAATTGGAATGTTTGTATAATGTAAACCTATAGCTCGCCTGATGGAGCCTAGTGTACTTTCAGGTAGTGCATAGATTATTTGATAAAGAAGGTTACAAGGTGACTGCTTTTATGACAAAGTAGAATAGCAATATAAATGCAAGTGGTATGTGGAGCAACAAGGAGGAAGTTTATGTAGGGAATTGAGCCCCCCCATGTTAGAAAGTTTCTTTTCATCACTTTGTCTTTGAACTTCAGTCTGTTGTAATTATGATGTGTTACTTGTAACTTGCCAGCGCAACCCTCTGCTAAATACTGTGTTCGATTTGGTTTGTAGAAATATAATCAAATTTGTTTTCCCTCGCACACAACAAAATGTGGTGAAGGGAGTTTCACGTACTGGCCTTGCCTCAGCTTTGTTCCAAGTCAGCTAGTTTATGTGCTGCACTGGAAAACGAGTATTAACTTTGTTTCTGGGCTTTGAATTTCCTGGAATCCATTTATTCATTTCTTCATATATTCTTTCATTTAAGTATGTCTATTGAGCACCCATGTGCAAGGGAATGTGGGGACGAACTGAAAAAGAGTAACGGGTGAGGTGCAAGGAGAGCCTGGAAGAATTTACACTTATTTGACTATAACCGTCAGCTTGCTACATATGATAGTAGTGGGAAACAGCGGTTAGAAGGTCTGTTGGTTCAGCTTGTGGGAGCTTGGGTTTCCAAGCCTGTGGAGGTTTCTATATAGAGAAGAAAGGCTGTTCTGCGGGAGGTTTACAGAAGGTAAATTAGAATGTTGGTGCCATGGTTTGGAAGGACAGCCGTCCCTGAGATGGAAGTGGTGTTTGTAGTTTGTAGACAAGTTGTTTGTAGTTGTTCAAGCTGGTAATTCGTGATGGGGCAGTAACCCTCGCCCCCTTTAATTGAGGGTGCCCTGTTGTGGACCCCCACAGCTCCCTGCCCTTCTCCATTGGTCAAGTCCCTCAGGTGACTGCAAGGCCCCAGGTCCGGGGTGGGCCTGTCTCCTTCCCTGAGACTGCCCCGGCACTCAGCACTTGCCTGACTTAGAGTGGTTCTTGCACAGATTTTTTGTGAGTGAATGGAATAGGAAGAGAAGGGAAGGGTTGGCTAAGAGAGGTTGTTGAGGGGAATATTGGAGAACCCACAGGGCCTTTTGAATTATGAGATGTGAAAATCTCAAGGAGTGGAAGTTGTGAATGATGATTCAGGATTTCCAATCTGAGTGACTGGGAAAATGGCGGCCCCGCGAAACAAACTGGGATATCTTCTGGAGGACCTGAGCTCCTTTTTTTTACCTGTCACTTGCAGGTTATTGTGATAGGAACAAGAAAGGACAAACATAATTTATAATAGAGGATGGATTTATTTTGGAAAAATCCTTTTTTTAAAAGGCAATAAAATAAAGATACCCTTGTATGTTGCTAAAACACATTATTTAGTTGAACTATATATGTTTATTCGGATTAAAATTATCAAGTATATTTCTCTTCAGCCTTTGCCAGTTACTAATGAGTATATCTTCCACAAGTCACATGGGAAGTGCTGATAAACTGCTAGTGTCCCTATTGATCATGGAATGAGCTTATCTCTTTTAGAGAACAGAACTACTAAGATCTTTGATAAAGTCTTTGTTCCGTATTGACTCAAGCTGCTCAAAATGAATTTGTTTGTAAGGTTGGGGAGAGGTGCATGTTGTGTTTCAATGAATTTGTTTGTAAGGTTGGGGAGGGTACATGTTGCGTTTCTTTTATTGGAAAGGGCATTTTCCAGTACCTTCTGCATAGACAGTGCAAATACTGACTGTGGAAAGGATAGTATTTTTTTTTAAGATTGGTACCCCTAAGGTTCTGCTTGAGTTAACTCTTTTATCCCTTTTCTAGACTGTTCCTTTTTTTTGTCAACCCCCTATAAAATTATCTTGCTAATACAGATTCATCTGCAGCAAAGTTTCTTAAAGTAGATCATTTATTACACAATTTATCATTCATACAATCACAAGTGAACTGTCAATATCACTGTCAGTGGTTGAAAGAAGCAAAGCGTCAGCTGCTCCTAAATTCAGGTTTTTATCACGGCTCCCTGTCTCATCCCCAACTTCTGTCTCTCTACCTTGAAGGGAAGGTGACATAATGTCTTTTTAGTCATTCAAATCCAATAACTTTTAATCTGAAGGTTAAGTAGTGAGATATAAACTAAGAGATGATAATATCAATTTTATGTTCACTGAAGGGCACAATATACCTCCTTCTAGTAGAGGGAAAATTGTGCGTAAAATGTCTTTTGCTTTGCAATGGCAGAGCATTGTTTCCCAGAGCCAAAGGAAGAGTTTTGGAAAAATATAATAAAATAAGATGTGAGATCCTAAAGAGGGGGCAAAAGTGGCTTTTTTATTATTATAATTATTGAGTATTAATTTTTCAAGGCTGCACTGTAAAGTGGTTCTGATTTTGTAGCCTCCTGTATTGACTCTTGTTACGCTCTCTAGGAGCTCAACAACCTTTTACAAGGTTAAAGACTGGGAGGGAATGAAATCATGCTCATTCTTTCCTGACTATTTTTGGTCCTAATGTGTATGATAAATACTAATGTGATAATATTGCTTACCTTGCCTCATTTTTTCTCCCACTGGCCGTATTTCCATTTCAACTCAATAGGAATTCAACATCCAAAAGTATTAAGTGAAAATGCCTTTACAATGTGCATTTTTATTATGATATCCTGATTCTCTCTTTAGACTTATACTTCTCTTACAGATACAAAGATTTGTGCTAGGTATATATGATGTATATTTATGTATAATGTAAACTTACTATATATTAATATTTTTTTAAAAAGGAGTATGTAATATTCACAACAGCAGATTGGCAAGATTATATTTGCTAATGGAGCGATTTGCAGTTGTAATTGGTGAGATTGCATTCTGCAAAGAATTTTAAATTTGTCTCAACTATTCATTCAGTGCCTTCATTAGGTAGGTTCTAGGTGCAAAGCACTGTGTGAAGCCTGTGGACTAGACCAAGGATAAGCAAACTACAGTCTTTGGGGGAAATCTGGCCCTCCATCTATTTTTATAAATAAAACATTTTTGGAACACAGTCGCCACAACTGTTTGCATACTATTATTTATGGGGGCCTCTGTGCTACAGCAGCAGTGGCGAGTTGTTTTAACAGGGATCCTATAACCTACAGGTCCTAAAATATTTATTCATTGGCCCTTTTAGTGAGAAAGTTTATCGACCCCTGAACTAGTAAACAGCATATGTGGCAGAGTTTGCCTTCCAAATACACCCACCGTTATCTGTAGTTTCAAAACTGAGTCAGTATTCCTCCTCTTCTAACTTCTCTCTCAAAAATAAAAATTACAGTTAAGACTGCTGTGCAATTTCTGGAGTGGTAAATGAACTTGTAGTTGCGATTATACCTATAGTTTCTTCCTAATCATTTTAACTGACAGAGTCTTACAAATCAAAGTTTTGGCACCACTGGACATAGTAATTGAGCCACTCAAAAGAGTGGATGCCCTTGGTACGACTTCTTACCAAAGAACATTAACATTAAAACTCAGCGTATCTTATGGTCATAGTCCCATGGTTGGCTAGAAGATACAAAGAAGTAAATCCTTGGTCTCCTGCATTCAAAGAATTCATGATCTAATGGGTTAGGATGAGACATTACCATATGCATTAAATATCACTAAAAGTTTAAATAACAGATGAAGATAAGCTGTAGAAAAGATACGTACGACTAATTGATAGATGAGTGATTTAGAGAACACATCTGTAGTATTACAGAGAGAAAGAATCCATGTCTGTGTTGGTGGGATGTCTGAAGACCTTGGTGAAATTCAGGAAACATTAACTCAGTATGTACACACCTGATGATTTGTTTTTAACCCTTCCAACCAGCAGATCATGGACGGAAGTGTATGCCGAGCTATGTGGGTTTTTCTCATAACCTAGATAATAAATGTCCTAGAGGTGTGTTTTTGACATTTTGCATATGTAAATTTGAGGTAAGCAAGGATAGATTTGCACTGTGGAGGGGCTGGCAGCGTTTAGTGCATAGAGGTCTTTTTATGCTGGACCCTGGCATCTGAGTTTATTGGTCTCCAGGAAGTGGTGCAGGGCCTATCTGTTTACACAGGCCATTCCCTGAGCTTAGATGAGCATTGGCAAGTCTGGTTATTTAGTTGGTGGTGTCCGTATTTCTCACACTTTTTTTTTTTTAAATACAGTTTTATTGAGATGTATTCACATAGCCTATAGTCATCTACAGTGTACAATCAACTATTCACAG
Organism: Choloepus didactylus; assembly: GCF_015220235.1. Taxonomy (NCBI): domain Eukaryota; kingdom Metazoa; phylum Chordata; class Mammalia; order Pilosa; family Megalonychidae; genus Choloepus; species Choloepus didactylus. The sequence continues at coordinate 225,426,216 of NC_051307.1, read as the reverse complement.
CACCATTATATAGTTGTGCATTCATCACCAGAGTCAGTTTTTAAACATTTTCCTTACTCTAAAAAAAAAAAAAATGAAGTGAAAAGGAACGCCTGAAACATTCCACTACCCCCCATCCCACCCTATTTTCATTTAGTTTTTGTCCCCATTTTTCTACTCATCTGTCCATACACTGGACAAAGGGAGCATTTTTCACACACTTTTGTGTTGAATTTTGCCTGAATTTTAGCCTATAGTTAAAAACAACTGAAACCAATAATGCCTGATTTTAAAGTAAGTGTAAGCTTTGAATGAAGACCTTTGCTCAGTTCAGTTATTTATAAACCGATAGTATTTCCTAGGAGATGGGCTGGACCTTGTATTTTTCTCCTCTCCTGCTTTTCTTGTTTCATTTCTTACTTTCTCATTTGTTTCTGATTTTGTTTTTTATCAGATGGCACATTGTTGTATCTCAAAATTAGTGAAAATCTGTTGAGGTTTCCATAGTAGATAGGTTTCTCTGGCACAGGACGTAACTTTAATCCCATGATTCTCACAGTTTTCAGGCTCATCATCCCTCCCTAGGGACTCTGGTGAAATCCAAGCATCTTTTGCTCTGAAAAGTCTGTGTACATGTGTGTATGTTTTGTATATAATTTTGCAATTACAATTTTACAAGCCTCATGTCCCTACCCCCACCCCCATTAATTTAAAAAAAATTATACAGTGCATACTTTTTTATGTTAATTAGATTTGCTAGCTAGTTCAAAGTTTTGACAAATGTTCCCAGGTTTTTCTATGGTTAAATAATGTTAAGTATATCAGTAACTTATCTTTAATTTGAAAAAGGTTTCTCCCTTGATGTTTGCCATTGTGTCCTTGGAATGAATTCTTGGATATTTTAAATGTAGTACAAAGATTCCAGCGGTAAAGAAAATTCTGGAAAATAGGGTCATATAAAGCAATGTGTATAGGTTCTGAGAGCCATTTTATGCCTATACAAATGCAAATACCTGATTTTCACACCCTTGAACTCTTCTGACTAAAGAACCCTGTAGTTGGAAGGACATTGACTAAATCCATAAAGATTGTAATAAGTGATACACACAGCTCTGGCACTCTCTTATGTAGCTGGTGAGAGTGTATATTTGTGCTGCCCATTTGGGAAGCAGTTTAGCATTGGATATCAATAGCTTCAGTCACACCCTTTGATTCAAGGTTGATACTTTTTACTGAGAAGCTGTATGGCATTGAGCAATAGTTCTGAAGCTTTTGTGTGCCTCAGAATCGTAAAACCAGATTGTTGGACCCAACCTCGGATTTTTTTTATTCTGTTGGTAAGGGGTGGGGCCCAAGAATTTGTATTTCTGAGATTTCTGACACATTCTCTGCTGCTAATTGGAGGACCTCACTTTGAGAACCACTGACAGAGAGATCAAGAACTGCACTATGGAGCCAAACCTGTTTAGGCCTGAGCCATGGCACTGACACTTACCAGGGGGTGACTGTGGGCTGGCCAGTTAACCTCTCTGTGCCTCAATTTCCACGTGTCAAGGAGGATAATAATAACATTTAATATTATGAGTTTAATGTAAAGTGCTCAGAAGATTGCACAGCACTTAGTAAATGGTCTGTAAACATTAATGGTTGTTATTCTTTTCTTTATCATCATCATCACATCACCACCACCAGGAATTTAACCTGCAGACGTAATGTGAGGTATACAGAAGCATGTACACCTGAAGATGTTCTTTGTGGTGTTATTTATAATAGGAAAGATTTAAAAGCTCCTAAATCTCTGACATTAGAAGAATGGTTAAATAAATTATTGCATGAGTTTGATGTGATAATTATGTACCCATTAAGAATCACACTCTTGTAGAATGTTTAATAACTTAAAAATTATTATAATATAATGATTGGTAAAAAAAAGTCTGAAAAAGCCTGCAACTAAATTATTAATAATTTCATCTTAGTGGGATTCAGATTTATTTTGTATACTTGACAGTTTTCTGTGTATTCTAAAATTTCTACAATAACATGTCTCTATATTTTTAATGTAATTCATATTCACCCAGTTTGAAAACTTACATGAGATGTATATAAATAGCAGAGAATAACTACCCCTGAGCAAGATTTATATATTTAAAAAAAATTTTGCATAGGAATCAAGGGATAGAATTTTTACACTTATGTGATTTTCTCCCCTACATCTTAAATTGTCATCTATCACTTGTTTGTTACCTAGTGCTCTTTCCCAAAGAGCTCCCTGACCTGCAGGTGCTTCCACCATCAAATATGACAACCACTGTCATTATCAAACATCATCAGTTTGTGTCTACATTCTGTGTCAGTAAAAAGAGACTACAGATGAAAAGATGAACTTGTTTCTTTAGACTTTTCTGCATGCTCCTGCATTTCAAGTTTCCTCTCTGCTTCTATGAACTTAGTCTTGTATCATATTTCACAATCATATACAGATACGCTCAGTTGCTTCGCCAGTGCCTGCCATTTCAGCTAGAGACTGATTTCACTGCCCTGGGAAGCTGGAAAAGAGAGGCGCGGAATGCTTTACTGAAGACACGTTGGTTTCACATTGACAAGTTTAAAACCCCTAGCCCTTACTGAATGAATGAGGTAGGGCAAGTTATGCGTTCTCCAAGCCTCGTTCTTCTCATCTGTAAAATGGAGTAATAGAGAAAACTTGTTGACAGGGTAGATATGATGAATACCCTAAATAATATATGTAAAGGCATTGCCTCAGTACTCAGCACTTCAGGAAGTATTCATGACACTATTATCATCCCTGCCCAGAATCTCTGAAGTCTTAGGGATGGAAAGGTGGCTCCTGGAGGGAATCAGGCTGTTTCCTGGTGATGTTTCCATTCTTTGACCTACTCAGCCACTTTATATTCAAATCCAATCACTTTGGGGCATGATGAACCCCTCAAGGAGAACCCATCTCAGCAAATATAGGAATTTTTATGTCTTCCCCCACTGAGGTGATTAATTGAAATAGCACATGTCCTCCTTCACAATCAAACTTGTCATTTAGAACTGACCTCTACCTGAAGACTGTAGGTAACTAGTGCTTGTAGGCAATTAGTGCCCCAATTTACCATTTTAGAAAAGAAAACACATATCCTAATAAATACAGAATTTCTCCTCCATACCTACTAGCAACATTACTGAAGGGGCCCCACACACAAATGTTTTAAATTTAGAGGCAGCGTTAAGGACACAGTTTGCCTCCAGAACCTGAATTGAATCAGGGTTTTATTTCAGATAAAATCTTTGGGGCTCATAACTTAAAAAACACAACTTTTACTGGCATTACGCAATTTGCCACGGGTCATTTAGCAAAATGTTTGTGTATGCAAGCCCAGGTTCTTCTTCTTAAAAAAAAAGGAGGGGTGGATGGCAGGGATTGGATTTTGCTAAAATCCAGGTGGCGTTTCAGTTTATATTTAATTTTAATTGGAAATCAAATACAGGCAAGGGAGAAAAAAACTACTATGTTTTCTTTACTAAGAGTATCCATTGGGGAGGGGAAGGACACTGCCAGCCAGATTTTAAGAAGCAGTTTTTTTATTGGCATGTCTTTTTTTTTTTTTTTTCTGGCTAAATTCTTGTGCCTGCGATTTTTTCTGACATCTAAGTTTTTACACATGGCAATGATTTTTATGTCTCAATGTTCCTTGCTCTCCTCCCTCTGTATTTTCCATGGGATTAGTACCTAGAACCAGGAGAGCAAATAATTAAATCCCACACATAACCCATAGCTCCCCTAGGCTGCTGCCTGTTGAATTTTTAGGCTCCAGTCTGAAATCATATTTGCTTTTTGTGGCCCCCTTTTGGAAGGCTTGTGAAGTTTCTGAAGAATTAAGAACCAGGAAAAAAAAATTTAAGCCAGAATTTCAGAAGGTCTTGCAATTTGTGAGCATAGGTGCATTTTGTGGAACTCCCATGAAATATTAGCAGAGAGACTATGCCGTAATTAGGGAATCGTTGCTGAATTTGCTGGAAAAACTGCTAAGACAATCATTTAACTGTACTGGTGCCTAGAAAAATCCAATACGGCAAAGCTGAGAGTGAAGTCTCCTGGTACTGGTTCTGTATAAGGCTTGAGTGTAATGCAGATGTTTTCAATTGAAAGTTGAACACCAAATAATTTTGAATTTTCTGCTGCACAACTAATTACATGTTTGTTGCCAAAAAATTAAAAGATGCAGCTAATAATACCTACCAACAGAGAAGAAAGATAAAACTAACCTGCCTGTAATCCCATTTTACAGAGATAGGACATTGTAGTGAATGTCCTTTAGGCTTTTTTCCCCCCCTTCTTTTTTTAACTGTGCCTTCACATTTTTACCTACCCTGATCCCATTCCCACCATAGAACTTTACAGAGTAAATAATGGTTAGCAATAATGTCATTTATCAATAGGAATTGTTAGGGTTAATTCTCTTAGAAGGTGGTACATTTTTTCATCCCAATTTTAATTTCATATTTTGTGTGTTTTTAACCTTAGGGGGAAATAAGTGCTATTTCAAGTTTCATACTTTTTGACCTACTTAATGCTGTTTTCCTAACCTGTACCCTTCACTCTCTCCCCAGCTTTTCCCAGTAATTCAGTATTTAGGTACAGTTCTTTAAAATTCTTTTTAGGAGGAAACATTCAATACGAACATGGTGTGATGATAGGTAAGTCATCTCATTTTCAGTAAATGAGTAAATTTCCTCTTTTTTATCAGAAAGCTGAAACATGCCTGTTGTCAGATATCTAAAGGTTTGAAATTACTAATGCCAGAAGTAGTAATGGAACTGGAAGTAGCAGTAATAGCAGGGACAAAAATTTATTGAATGCTTCCTCTCTCCCAGACTGTGTGCTCAGTATTCCACAAGGATTACTGTGGGTCATTGTCAGAAGCACCCTATGAGTTAAGTACTCTTAAAAGACCCATTCTGCCTGGGGAGGAAGGGAGGCTTAATTAACTACCTAAGGTCACACCACTTGCAACTGCAAGCGCCCAGTTTTGTTTTGTTTTTTTTAACAATAGAAAAATATTGTCCACCGGTTTATTTTTCCAAATGAGCAATAGGCTGTTTACAAACAAGCTGATCTCCAATGCCATGTATTAAAATGGCAATCCTATTATTTGAAATCTAAATGAAAAAAAAAAATTCATTAAGGCACATTTGATCTGTGAGTTTAAAACAAACTTTCTGACTAGTGACAGATTCATTTTACTGTACCCCTCCCACATACATGAGCACCAAAATTGTCAAAGAACACTTAATATTTAGTAAAACAGTAAGGAATGTAAAAATTAAGGACAGGAAAGTTTTCAAAAGGAAATCTTTGGAGATCAGTTTACTGCAGGTAAAACGTACTAAACAGTGTGTGCACACTCCTGATACACATAAATACTAAAAGCTAACAGGTACTCCAGAAATGCAAGAATCCAGTTCTTAACCCACATCTGCCCGACCCCAGAACCTGATCAAACCTTTCTTACTGTGATTGTGATGGTTGTGGTGTTGATCAGTTCATTCCGCAAGAATTTATTCCATTTTACTTGCCTTCCTTCCCAGCTGGGCGTACCCTAAAATGTTTTCTCCTTCAGAACCCTTCCATTTCAACCTGTTTTTACTTGCTGAGTTCGGAAGGAAAACACCAAACACTGCCATAGACGGAAGCTTTAACGTTTCCACCCTTTCCTCTTTTCACTTTGAGCCCTTCTTTTCAGCAAATATGCCCAGTTTTCATCAAGCAACGGTGCCTTCCCTGCAGCTTGGGTTTGCTTCTTTTCATTTCATAGGGAGTGTCCTGCCTCAACACCTGTTGTCCTGCTTCCTTCTAATGAAAAACCGAGCGGAGGCAGGCCCAGGCAGAAGTTAGCTAGGTTCCTCTTGTTTCTAAACCTCTTCCATTGGAAGACCTTTGTTTAACTCCGGAAGGGACAGAGATTCGGCCATGCGCTGGTGAAGTTCACTGTGCGCTACAGGCGATGGACCTAAATGGTTAGGGTACTGAAAGGGTCTGAACCATGCTTCTGACACAGAAAACTTCTCTTCTCAGATTGTGATTCTTTTAACTAGTCAGAGGGATGGAAGTGGTGGCTTTTAAGAAATGGGAAATCTGGTCTTCTTATTAAGGGAACACATAATAAGCTGCAAGCAATGGTGGCTGCAGTGGATATTTTATAGACAACTTAAAAGCAGCCATTTTGAGTTTGACAAGTTCCCCATTATTGTTCTTGGGTGCGGGTACATAGAACCAGAAGAACTAAACTGCAGCTTTCTCCAGGTGCCCCAAACAGCTGTCACAGTCTGACAGCACTGGGGAATTACCTTCTGTGTTTTGTTAGTATTATGTAACAGGCTTGAACCCTTTTCCCAACCAACAAAAATGTATCTGAATGAAATATTTCTGGACCTTGTGTTTCTTGAGGAAAATATTCTCCCGGCTTCCCTGATTAATGAGTTAGTCCTTTTGAAGTTGCCACAGTTGTTTTCCTTGTTTTAATGTTTGGAAAGAGTGGATTCTTTTGCCTTAGGAACGATTAGTCTGTTTACAGAATGTCCTTTGCTTCCAGAGTGGTAGTTTGTGTTTTAATGTTTCCATAGCTCACCTGCTTTGCTCTCATCGAACACCACTCCACTCCAGTCAACAAAGAACAATTGCTTAGCACAATAAATAAAAGATAGTACTCACGAAGGATGTATGATATGACTTAGGGTGAGAGTTTTAAAGATTCATAACCTACATGTCAAACTATGTACATTTCCCTAGCAGCAAAAGCATATATTTGTTTCCTGTTTGGGAAATACTCTTTAACTTTCATGACTTATTTTGCAAAGTCAGCTGATTACGCTGGGTCCTTGCTTGACCATTAAATCAGCTCACTTGCTAGTTGGTCACTATTCTGGGTCAACGTAAAAACTCAAATACCAGGCAGCAGAGGATCATTTTTAGTCTGTCTTTATCTCTCTCTCACCCTTGAAAACAACCTGATAGGTCTGCTTTTGGCAGGAACTCTGGAGCAAGCCGAAAAACAATTGTATTCAAAGAAAAGTCATAATTTTCAGAACTCCCACTTTGGAGCTGCTGTTTGACAGGCAGGGAACCTTGGTTCCTCGAAGGTGTCACCTTGACCACATCTGCGTTTTCACTGCAGAAAAGAGACACACCGGATGGGCCAAAGAAGAAAATCAAGTTATTTCACTTCCCAGTGCAAGTAGGTGTGCATTTCTGGGTGGCTTAGGTGTTTGAGCCTCAAGCTACTTTGAGAGTCCAAAGTAGGTCTCACTTCTTCCCAGCTCCTTTGCAGCCTCAAAACTCCTTTCCAGGAGGTTTCACTGAACCAGGATCTCTCTGAACAATTCTGTATTATGTTTTTATAAGATATTCCCTCTGCCCCTACCTAAAAGTGCTGAGACCCTTTTAGAATCCATACTTCCTATAGGAACAATAAAAGTGACTTCATTTTGTCCCTTTAACACACATTTTGTTCAGTTCAACTTCAGTGCACCTGTAGTTTCCCGCGACCTCAATTCTCCCCCTCCCTCCTCTTCTTACCCCAAATATATAGGTATGCATTGGTGGTGGCAGTGTGTGCATGTTGCACATATTATATTTTCACTTTTCTCCTTTTTTTTCTCTGTAGAGTCATAGAATTTTTTAAATTCCTTAGATCATCTAGTCCAGCCTCACATTTTATGGATGAAGAAACTAATAAGCTCAGAAAAAAATAAACGCTTTGTCCTTTGGTTAACTTTTGCATGGGCGCCCTGATGTGTTTACAAACGATCTTTTGGGGTATGCTGTGGGCTCTTCCATGATCTGTCAGGATAGATGAAATCAGAAACTTCATCCCCAAGGTTAGCACTGCCGTTAAGGATGTTAGATACTTAGGGAATGTGTGCGTGACTGTGTGTGTTATATGGACATCTGTTTTTTTAAATTGTAATACCAATTATTGGGAAGTGGTTATTTTTCTTCACAATAAACTTTCTAGAGTAGGGATCCGCAAATTTCTGAAAAGTGCCAGGTCGTGAGCGTTTTTCACTTTGCAGGCTGTTCTGTCTGTGTCACAAATACTCTGCATGAAACAGCCACAGACAGTACATCAAATGGGAACAACTGTGTTCCAGTAAAACTTTATTTACAAAAACGGGCAGCAGGTCAGACTTGGCCCAAAGACAATAGTTTGCAGACCCCTGTTGTAGATCATATATACATGGTGATTCAAGGAAATTGTTTCTTTGTAGAGGTGGTAAAATTCCTCTGCCAGTGACACCAGGCCACGCCAAGCTGTGCACATAATTAAATCCCTATGGGATGTTTCACTGGAGTTTTGAAGGTGATGTAAGAAAAATTCCATTGATGCCTTTGCCATGAAACCCCCAAATGGCAGCCTTTATAAGGGCCTTAAAGAGTAAATCCTACATTGCTCATCTTTAGGAACACTGTATCTAGTTGACAGACTGACCTTCCTTTAAGATTGATGCTTTTTATTTATTAACTTTATTTTAAAATAAATAAATAATTAACACCTCTTCCCAGCTTCCTCCTTCCCACCAAGGTTTGTTTCCCAATGCCCATTCCTTAAAGCCTCATTCACTGTGATTATCCTGGTGACTACAAGCCCACTTTTTCTTGCAGGCTGTTGGGAAAGCAGCTAAGACTTCCCAGAATATGCCAGCAATCCCTTGTGAGATGACTTAAGCTCTCATCTCCACTTCTCATTGTTACCAGAATTGCCAGAGGTAACTCTAATTCCTTCTAGGACCTTCAGGAATGGGCCTGTTAGCATCTCCTTAGCCCACCCCCTTTCAGTTTGAAATTGCCTTTCATTGGAATTTCAAGTGGAATGTACAGCAATTTGGGGCCAGATAGTATACCTCTCTTGCATGTAATGTGTAGTTTTCCTAATAGGAAAACAGCCAGTATGCTGCAACAAAAGGTCATTCTTTTTTATATTTGCAATATTTTTATGTAGGGCAAGATGTAAGGTGTTTCCCTTTCTAGAAACTCGGTAAATAGACTCAAGCTGGTTGAGTTGTGGTAATGAAGAAAAGAGAGGAAGGAGACTGTGGGTTGAGAAAGTGATGTTGAAAGTCATCATGTCTTATTATTCCTTATCAGACCGAGTCAATTTGTCAGACATCCTTAAGGACAGTGACTCATACTTTTAGGCAATAGATGAGAAACTCCTTTTGTGGGAAAAAAAATTAAAAAGCTGACCCCTGGACTAGAAGGTAAAAAGGAGTGGTCTCTCAACTTTGCAAAATGCAGAGACTACAGGTATGGTTCTAGGACACTTGTGTGTGTACCAGCCAGCCTGGGTTTGAGTCTTGCTGCTGTCACCCTGTGATATGGAGTACGTCAGTAACTCTTTGAGCCTCTGGAAGCTAGTTCATTTCTAAGGTCCCCTTTTCCTCTGAAATGGTCTCTCAGTTTCTGATTAAATTAGAAATCAGGCTCTATTTTAGATGTTTGGTGCTTCAATGATAATTTGAAAATTGTGATACCTCGGAAATCACCAGTAGGCACTCCAGCCCTACAAAAAATGAAATTCCAAACAAGAGTGTCCTTGAAGATACCAGCAGTGAATCAAGAAGCAAGAAGGAAGAAAGTGAGAAAGAAAACCTCCCTTTGAACACAGGGTTGCAGTACCTGGGGTGAGAAATCCTGGAATTCAGTTCACACCCACTGCCTTCTAGCTCTGTGACTTGGAACTGCTTCTTTGCCTCAGTTTCTTCATCTGTAAAATAAAGTGAATAATAACTGCCTTGCACCCTGGTGGTGGTAGAGGGAGCAGTGCAGTATTATAGGTCAAAATGCTTGGTAAGCAATGCAACAGTGTATCAGTGTAAGATGTCACCATTATTGAGATGTGATTTTCCTTAGCATTCCATTTTTTCAAGCTCTTACACATTCCCAAACCTGACGGATTTCTCTGGGGCCACTGCTGCTCCATGACTGTGGGGATTTGGCCCCTTGGGGCTTCCGTTTTGTAATTCCCGCACATAACCAACAGGGTGTTAAAAGTGGGTATGTATATATATATATATATATATTCCCAAGGTTTTCATTTTTATTTTCTTTAGTGTATCAGCAACATTCAGTTTTAAGACAGTGCATGTGAATTTTCTTTTATTAAAAAAAAAAAAATGGAGGACTAACCTGGGGCTTCCTGAGAACAAAAGCTCAGTTCTCCCTGATAAAGCCAACAAGGCTACATGAGATTTGGCAGGAAAGATAATGGGTAGGGTTGTTACTTACCAAAAGAATATTTGCTGTTGGCCTTAGTATAATAATGTTAATGAGATTATTAGGTGGGGGAGATTTTCAATAAATAATTGATAAGGATTAGAAAGTGCCTTTTCTGCAAATAAACTTCAGAATAATTAATATTCATAGATTCTGTTTGTCAACAGAAAAATGTAAATGAAGAGCTGGCCCATCACCAGACACTTGTCCTGAAGGACATCTGGAAGATAAGGGTTAAAGAGGGGGAAAGCTGCAACTGGAGACCTGCCCCAGACCCCAGCCTTGTTTGTGTCAATACAACCTTCCACATCTCTGCTTTCATATTCCCAGTCTCTGTCTCCCTCTGAAAGAAACCCTGAAATTCAGATTTCTAATAGATTGTTGGTTGCAAGGTATGAAGGACAGAAGGAGGTAAGAGAGAGAAGGCAACTTGCTAATGCAAAAGCAGTGTACTGAAAGTCACTTTTATTTCTTATTTATAATCTCCATGCACACTCTGGATAATAGATGACACCGCTCATTCAGTACTTTAACTTCAAAGCAGAGCGAAGGCATGGATGACAGAGCTGGGAGCGGGAACACCAAGGTACTACCAACAAGAGGAAAAATGCCTGTTTGCGGGATTGCATTTGTTAGCACGCTGTCTTCAGATATTGTTCCCCCAGGAATAGTGAGAATATGTGCAGTGCGAACAATGATTTAACATCTGAAAATGGTACTTAAAGAGTTTCTGTCTGGTAGTAATGTGATGAAGGCTTCTGAAAGGAACCTGGGGACTTCATTTCTTCTATTTATCTATATGTCTCTCTGGTTTTAGTCAGCGGTAATTGCATATTTAACCCCTCAAATAGCTTTAACCCTAATGGTGCCAACTTTTTACCCTATGTGAAATGTGCTTTTATCCCAGCAAAGGCAAGCTTTGGAATTCCCTTGCCAAAAATTATTTAATTTTTTTAAAAAGATGAATGTATATATGTATGTCTGTGTGGGTGGATGGATGAAAAGAATTTATAACAGCATGTAGGAACTGGGTTTAGGTAAAGAATCTTGCTCTACTGTCCTTGTTTGGAAGAAAAGCAATTAAAATACAGATATTGCAGAGAATGAAAACTTAAGAAGAAGAAGGGAGAGAATGTTTTTATTTTGAATTCATCGTGACTTGAGCTCAGACAGAAAAAAAGAGAAGGCATTCTGGAAGGAAGTTGTAGATGAACTCCGAATCCAGAGCGTGTATTTGCCACTTGCCTCAGCAATATGGTCTTTTCAATTAGTGGTTGTTCTGGGAGGCCTGCTTAACAGCTTATGCGAAACAAATATTAACACACATTGTATAATTACATCAAAATCCCAAATTCCTGAATGATGCAAAATGGTTTTCGGCTAGGAACACACAAGCACTAAAACATCCTATAGTCAAAGGAAGCACACTCCAAGGAAAGCCACGAGACTGGATCCGAGCGACTTTCACAGTTTATTTTCATGGTATTTAAATTATGATACCAGTGGGTATTTTTAATTAGTGTGCACTTGTCTACATAAGCCATGTTGGCAAATTTGACTCATTCATACAGTAGTTGCTGTAAAAGAGGCCAGCACAGCCTGCAGGAATTAAAATTAAAAGTTTCTGCAAGCTGTTGTCGACATGACCATATCTCATTAACTTTAAAAATGGAGATTATTTGCCTGAAAGTGTGATTTGACTAGCAGTAATCAAATATTAGGCTCCGTGGAGTGAGGGGTGGGGAGCGTCATTGTTGTGATATATATCGCTAAGTGTTTTGCAGTTCACTTTAAATAGCAGTATAAGATCTTTGTTTTGACAAAAGGAATAGGAAAGAGAAACACAGGCATATGGCCTTGAAAAGTATTATTAGGATAGTTGTATTTTAGATTAAGACTCATTATTTACTAAGTTTGCTGAAGATAAATACGATTGTGCTGATTACCAATTCTTCTCTCATTAAGGAGGCAGAATTAATTATCTGCAGTAGCTTCCCCTGCTTGATCAAAGTTTTAAGAATTGGAAACGGAGCCTATCTTGAGATTATCTTTTCTTTTTTTTCAGCTGTTAAATTGGCCTGAACCTTAAATTTGTACATTGGATTCATCCCATTGTTTTAACTAAATATGACGGAGGAGGTTGCAAAATTGTCCATAAAATGAACCAACATAGAAGAACCCTCTTCTTATCTCATCTGCTCTTTAAATAGCTTGCCATCTGAATTAAGTATCTGAGCAAAAAAATGTTCTTGCCAGTAATTAAGGCTTCTAATGTTGAAAATCCAAAGTTACTGAAATATGGCAGCCTTGGTTTCATTTTAGATCTTATTTTATATTTTCACATGAACAAAGGAATAGTTGTAATGCATATGTGTAAACTGTAAAATGAAGATGCATTTGCGGGGAAAAAAGGAAAGAAAAAAGGTGCAGTTAAACAAAAGACAGAAGAGAAAGTCTCATGCCTTTTTATGTCTTTGAACTGAGAACCTGTTCTGCATTTTACTAAAGGAACATGAGGCTTGAATGTAAGTAACTGGTTTTTGCATTAGGCTCTCCCTGGAGGTAGCAAAAAAATATCATGTCCCTGCATGAAATGCGAATGTGAAATCTACCAGAAAGAAATATTTATGACCATTTTATGCTTGATTAGGCTTGGATGACATCTGTTAGAAGACAGGGACTGGACAAAGAGAGAGATGCTCGGGGGCAAATGTTAACGGAGTTGTTTAGAGGACGCTAGGGCCGAGGCGTCCATTTACTGCCAGGCAAAACACAGGAATTGTGTTAGCAGGAGTGCAGCTGACAAGAATCCACTGTGGTGGAGACACTGTAAACCGACTCGATGAAATAGTCAAATACAGCTGTTGATAGTCGCTGCGCTGCCTCAATTTATGAGCAGGTATCTGGGCTAAGCCCGGATCTGATAACTTCCAGAGAGCTGGCCCCTTAATAAAGTTACATAAATGTGACTCAGCTATAAAAGGAGATCATCCTCACTTTTCAAGTGAGTTTTACACCTTCCTGCCATGCGGGCTTGGCAAGGAAACCGTTCTGTATTTCGCAGTGAAGGGAGAATTAATTAAATCGTCAGCTTGCCTCTGTGCCCTTCTACAACCTAAGTTTCTTTTCTTATCTTAAGTCTCCCCCTGTAAAAAAAGTGTGTGCCCCTTAGTTCTATAGAGGCACTTCATCATTTTAAACAGTGCAAATGTTTGCCTGAAAGAGAGAAGAAAAGAAGTTTTCCAACACTGGCAAACATTTGATCAATCGTTAAACATTTCAGTGTTAAAGTGAGTGCTGTTTGTCTGAAGTAATGACCCTTCTGAGAGTGGAGGTATAAGCAGTTATTTCATTCTGGTTCTTTTCCCAGCTTCTTTTCCTGTAAATTTTCTCTGTCTGGAATGCTGATGGGAAATGTTATTTTGTTTTTGTTTGCAGCAGTTCTGTTGTTTTGATTTTGTCTGAGTGGTATGGAAAACAGTACGTCACTTGGAGTGGGTGTTTTGTCTACTGGCCGTTTGGCCATCGCACATATATTTCTCATACTTATTACATGATGACAAGGGAACTGAAAAGGCACAATTTTCCAGTTGAGTTTTTCTTTCCAGTTTAATAATAGTGAAAAAAGAAAACGAAGTTAATAGATGTAGCAGTTTGATGGTACTCGGGCTGTGATAGCTGACTTTAGGCATTTTTTTTTCTTTCCTTGTGGTTACAGAGCTAATTTAGGCGAAGGTCAGATTAATGCATAGATCAGTTTCTATAATAAACTGCATGTGGATAGCATTTCACATTTTGCATAGAGTTGTGAAAAGCTGTAATTTAAGTAGGAAGATTCATAAAAGGATAATAAACAATTTTAACATCATTCCTATGATTAGCTTGGGGTACCCAGTCCCTGGGTTTTAGGCTGCGTGTAACATAACCTCTTCCAATAAGTGTTTTTTAATTAAAATGATTCAAAATGAGATTTGGATGAAAAACCAGAATACAGATCTCAAAGAATAACTTAAAGCTGTTTACTGGCTCAGTTTGTACATTCTTTATCTGAAATCATTCTCAGCATTTGCAATGTTAAGGAACATATTGCAGGAGTGTAGAAGTTAGCTCTACATGTAAGTAATTTTTGGTGTAGTACAAAAATATAAAATGGAAACGATGATTAATTTTTCAATTTCTCTCTGCAGATATCTAATCATTGTACCCATGGACCGCCAAAGGCTCCCATTAAAGATTTAAAATGCAAGAGGAAGGTAGAACCCAAAAGATGGGATTTGGGATTAAATAATGTAAAATAACTGCAGGGCACTCGTGAAGTAAAAGCTATTGGCACAATAAGAGATTCTCGGAGACTTTCTGAGATCCACTTAAAATATTGGCACCAACCAAACCACAATGTCATAAATGTGATATTAATGAAATATTTATGACTGATCAAATTATGAAAACCTGTTTTTTGTCTTTCAGATTTAGCTTACACATACTACTACTACTAATAATAATAGAATCTCAGAGGAGCTTTATGAAAATTCACATAGGTGTTTTCTTATCTTTAAACACTACCCTCTTATTAAAGGACTTTGCCTGCAATGTCACACTAATGTATGTTGCATTTTCCTTGAGGATTTTAGTTTAGATGGGAAACTGCAGTGTTTGGGGGTCATCTGTGTATGTACAGCATGATTTTCTTCAAATCAAGGGGACTTTTATAATCCTGGAAGAAGGGGACATCGCTGCCTCGGTATATAAAAGCTGTCAGTAAGGTCCAGCCGGGCTTCTCCGAGCTCCGCTGTACTGTCTTTATCACTTTGCTCAGTTCCACATAATAACATCTTCATCTGAGATTGCTGTGGCACAGGGGAACTGCATTTGTTGATCAAATTTGGCTGGATAACACTGTGATCTCGTATCCTGAAGTGCAGAGATGTGCCTGGAATATGTAAGCGCAAAGCCGGCCTCTTGATTGATTGATTCTGCCTGTCACAGAACAAGATAACCGGATCAGTAAATACCCTGTGCACTTCAACATCATCTCCACAATCAAAAGTGAGGGCATCATGGGGCTGGAAAACACTGGGGCATGATGGGAATGCACACATTTCAGAATGATAAGCCAGGAACATATATATATACACACAAGACACACACACAAACACACACAGACCCCAAAGAAAAGAAAATTCTTAGTGTGTGGTTTCTTAGAAGAGAACAGCATAAAGCTGAATATTTCCTGTGTGTTTAGAATGCTTCCTGCTTATAAAAGTAGAGTTTATTTTGCAACTGTCATCTTGGAGGTGTTCAACATTTATCATAAAAAGTTGTTATTTGAGTTTTGTGTACAGAGGAGATTTAGAATGCAGATTAGGGAAGCAGAGCTGGAGAAGAGGTCAGTAGTGGTCTCAAGCACAAAGGGAGCTTGCACCCAAGATTTGCTCCTATTAAAATAAACTCTTTGTTTAAACAGATGGGCCAAACACATGTAAACAAGTTGTTTAAACTTTTACTAAATTCCCAGGGAGTGCCTTTCAAAATTAGAGCAGGTTGCCAAATTTGGTGTTTAATTACACAGAGAGTTCAAGAAAAGTTTAAAGAACGGAACTGTGTGAGTTTTCGGGAGATTGGGCGATGACAGGGCACAGGGTGTCATTTGTTATTTGGGGTGCCTGGATGTTCCCCCAGTGGCACTTGTCACCATCTTGCTTTTGTCACCTCGTGTGCACTCGCCTTATCCTCCCATGAGAGTGTGCTTTCCTTGAAGCGAGGGCTGCCTTTTATTCATGTCTGTGCCCCCAGTTACCTGGCAGACTGCCTTGTAGGTGCCACACAGTAGGTGGCAAAGAGTGGAGGAGGGGTAAGTGCTGGGTTGGGCTGTCCTCCCCAATCTTTTTCAAATTAATATTACCCCTGAGACATCACTGGTCCCCAGAATTTGGGTAGTGTTATAATTTAGGATTGTTGTTTTTGGGAACTCAGTGGTTTTCCTAATGCGAAGCAGTCTGCCAGGTCTTCTTTAGTCCTCTGTTTTCATGCTGTCAAGTGTTAGATTGAGATCACTTGCCCAGACATGGTGCTTCTGTTACCACCAGCCACATATGTATGTTGTAGGGGCTCTGCATGGTTACCTGAAGATAGCGTAACTTCTTATTCCAAGCCCTGGACCGGGGGTGGATGGAGTCTGGTTGCCTGCCTCACTTGTGACATTTGCACAGACCTCCAAGTGGTGCATGGTGTTCTGTGTAACCTTCTGGTTGTCACGGGTGCCATTAGGTATCCAAACCATTCTAGTCGAGTTGATTTTCTGTTTTGTTTGGCTTGAGTTAACACCTACCCATTTTCCTCTCCCATAGTTTGTCCAAGTGGCTTGTCTTTCAAGTTTAAGGCAAGGTGAGAATCAGAACCAGTCATTAACTGCAGGAATTTCTCACAGGGAAGGTGTATAGCAGTTGAAACAGACATTGAAATAGAAATTTTGATGTGGCAAAGCCAGTTCTCACACTTAAGAAAAACATGATTACCACTTTGGAAATGTCTGGTTAGTCCTTTGTGACTTACTTATTTTTTATTTGAAATGATTAAAAATGCCTTTTGGCAGGACTGCCCTCCTTTCTTAATTTTTTTAATATAAAGAAAGCTTAAATTAGTTTAATGTTCTTTGAACAATAAAATTTGTGAGGTGCTGATGATTTCGGAGAAATCATTCTGGGAAACAGGTTTTGATTTTTTACGAAACACTGTGGTGTTCCCTTTCAATTTGGTGAAAGTTATTCCTAGTAACATTTTATAAAATCATTTTCTTTTCAGGGTGTGTTTTATTTCCTTTCCATCTCTTTCAGGAAAGAGAAAGTGTTTTATTGGATATTTTTGTTTCAGTCCTTGTTTCCATTATTTTTGCCAAAATTCATGGGAGTTCACTTTCTGTTTAAATGCCTGAAATATTCCTTGAAGAATCTGCATTTTGAGGCAGCTTGGGAGAAAAGCTATGTAAATTGATTAAAGGAAGAAAAACTGTTGTTACTCTAGTCATCTTAACCACTCACTTTTTCCTTTATAATTTTGGAGGCAAATAATTTAAGTGTAATGGTGTTGTAGAGGAAGGGGGTGAGTTTGAAGTTCAAAGGAAGTTTAGTGTTTGTTGTATGATAAAGCATTTCTTAGTTTCCAAGTGAAGGGAGAAAGTAAGCTTGATTCATTTAAAGAAAGAAATGGTCTGTAGCTTTGTTGTGAGAAAATGCAAAACAGGTTCATAAAAATTTTGCACTTCCTTGTGAAATAGTCCTAGTTAAAAGATTTTGGTGAAAACAATAGTTCCCAGCTTGTGAAGACTCTGTGTATAGATGTGTTTGTCCTTTGGAATTAATAATAGATAGTTCTTAGCAAATTATATTTTGTCAGTTTTGGAGTTTTTTTTATTACTTTAAATTCAGCATTCTATGTTTATAGAGAGCATCCATTCATATTTCTAGTCCTTGAAGGGAACAGAAACCATTTGAGATGGACTCCTTTTTACTTTTGAACCAAACCTATATATTTCTTTATTATTTTCATTTGGGCTGATGTGATGTGATTTTGCTTTCGGCTGTGAGGAATTTTACAGACAGACTCATGTTTGGCCAGGCAGACTGCTTGGCCACTGGTCTTCCCACAGTCGCCATGGTGAGGAAGAGAGAGCCCTTTCTCAGCACTGTCTGTGGGCTGCTTTCTAACTTTTCTATTGTCATGGGAGAAAATGTAAAAACCTGATTAAAAGTAGGCAAGTGTGTGGCTTCTATGAAAATTTCTGCTGCTCCAAGCCCTGGGACTTGTTTGTTTTGGCTGGCCTCTGTGGCAAGACCGACATATTTATGTAGAAAGCTCATATTTAGTATTTAACTTGGAATTTTACACATATGAGTGATGAACTAAACAGAACACAGGGTTTTTTTTTTTTTTTTTCCCCTGCTTCCTCCAAAATGTGAGAAAATATAGAGCAGACAAGTTTCAACATGGTCACCCCATGCTTGACCACTGGAATTAATAAATAGTCAAATTTCTTGATAATACTGTGGGGATTGTCCACTAAGCAGCAGCCATGTTTGCTATGCAAGAAAATTAATAAGAATTTTCATTTCTGGAGGAAAGCTTATGTACAGTAGTCTGTTTGTCCTGCATTTCAGTCACCTGAGTCACAGCCAAAAAAGCAATTGTCTACTACATATTTCAAACAGATGCTGAGGGGTAGAATGGGTGACTAGAATTCACGGCAATAAAATCTCGCTCTCCGA
This sequence comes from Choloepus didactylus, assembly GCF_015220235.1. Taxonomy (NCBI): domain Eukaryota; kingdom Metazoa; phylum Chordata; class Mammalia; order Pilosa; family Megalonychidae; genus Choloepus; species Choloepus didactylus. The sequence continues at coordinate 225,407,697 of NC_051307.1, read as the reverse complement.
GTTCCCTTGAAGGAAGTGAACTCATAAAATTTTTGCTGCCGACTTATTTGTCCAGTCCTTTGAAGTATTTAATGTTAATTTAGCCTATAAATCATTGGCACCCCAGTTTTTCATTGAAGTATCAGGACCTGTTAAAGTCTTACCTTAAGTGTGCCTGGAAAAGAAAAAAAAACAATTATTGAAACAGATCTACTAATTTAACTGTTACTTGTGTATATTGTTTTCATTGAGGCGAGTCTTATGTACATTCAAAGTTCTCTAACTCAGACACTGTTTGCCTTGAGTTGGTATTTGTGTGTGATTATAGAAAACAGATTTTAGATGAAACAACTCACTTGCTTTTTTCAGTTTCCTTCCATTGCATCGATGCATCATCTAATGGGAAAAGACGTACTGACAGGGTTTGGAAGAATGATGGAAGTAGTAGCTGTAGTTAAACTCTACCAGGGAGATTTTATTAAATGTAAAAAAATAAAAATAGAAGGATCTACCCTAAACTTAAGTACCCTGTGGCTAGAATATAAGTGGCAAGGGTCTTTTGTACCTATACCTAGTTCATCTGGGGGCACAGATTAGTAAGACATGTGGATAAAGAGACACTGAAGTCCATGGGAAGCCTTTTGGGTTCTTTTCCATGTATTGGTGAGTAATGCTGGAAATTGCTTGTTTCCTATGCTTCCTAAAATAGCTGTATGCCTTCTCCCCAACTGACTTTTTCTCTGCTTCCTTATAGCTTCAAAACTTTGAAATGATCTCCTTTTTAAAGAAGCTTCAGAAAAGACCACATAGAAGAGGGGTGTTAAGAAACTAATGGATCAAATAAAGATAGCAGGTACCAAAGGAGTGTGGTCCTTTAATTTCCATCTGACTGCATCAGGACTTCCCTGACTAGTCTGTCTCAAGTAATTTTTACGTACACATACATACATCACCGTCCCCATTCCCTATTTGATTTTCATCACATTTATCATTAGCTGAAATTATCCCAGATGGAAGTGCTTGTAATTTGTCTCTTGCCGCTGAAGGTGAATTCCACAAAGGGAGGGATCTTGTTTATCGCGTTTTCTGCATGATCGCTGGTGCTTGGCATGTAGTAGGAGCTCAATAAATATTGAATGATTGATTCAGAACTGCCAATTGTAATGAACAGTTTTTCTAAAAATCTCAACTATAAAGATGGACATCTTAATAGGGCTGGCTCCTCCTTTATTTGGAGTAGAACTTCTGAAAGGAGCATATTGATCATGTTTATTTCAACAGAGATGTAAAAACAAATGGTTTGGGGACCACTGGTTACTCAGAATTCCGGGGGAGTACTTAGTTGCATTTGTCTTAATATTTTGGCCAGGTTTCAGTTAGCTAAGTATCTTTTATATCCTATAATTTAGTATGTAGCTTCAGCTTTCCAAATAATGGCTTGCTAATGGTAAATGTTTAACTTTCCAATTCAGGGGAGCTACCTGTTCAGCAGGATTTTGAAAATTGTAAGTGATGATTGAAACTGGGTTAAAAAGCACTTAAGATACATTTGGCTGTATGTTTGGCGGCTACTTGGATGGGCCTGTAGCTATCATTATTCTTTTTGAATCTGAACATAAACTGCAGACAGGGATTTTTCTGAATTGGTCCAGAACCGAAACTTACCTTTACTAAGCCAGCTTTGCCCATTTGGGTCAGTCATGCATCATTCTTTTAGTTAACTCTGATCTGAGATGTTGACTCAGTTTCTTTCCAGTGCCTTCAGTTACAGGTGCTCATGACTGTAGATTTTTACCTGTCTAGTAGTTCTTGCAATGACCCCATTCCCACCAAGGTCTGACCTTATTATTGTCCTACTAAAATTATCATCATAGTCTCCTAAGAGATCTCATCATCCTCTGCTCTTGTTCATTCCTGTCACCATTACTGATTATTAAGCACAACTCCGGTCATGCTATTCTCTCGCTTACTATTTCCTACTAAATTGAGCATAAATTCCTTAGCTTGGTGTGCAGGGAGTGTAGTAGATTAAAAATGGCTGCACAGTCTATGTCACTCCTCTTATGAAGAGGTGCAGTCTAAGTCCCCTCTCTACTGACTTGCTTTGACCAGGAGAATGCAGTGGAGGTGACGCTGTGCCCCTCCCAGGTCTGGTAGCTCTCTCCTTCGTTCTCTTGGAACACTTTTGTACTCCGTGAGGAAGCTCTGGCTAGATTGATGAATGATGAGCAGCCACTAGAGAGAGCACAGGCAGAAAGAGCTAACACACCCCAGGTGATATCTAGCACCAATTGCCAGCCCTGTGAGTGAGGCCAGCAGGGAGTTTTCAGACCCAGAGGAACTCAGAGCTGAAAGGCAATTGTCTAAGGGACCATTAGCCAACACCATGTGGAGCAGAGGAACAGAACCACCCAGCTGAGCACAGCCAATCCCCAGAACTGGGGGGAAGGTGGAAATCATTATTGTAAGCCTCTCCTGAGTTTTAAGGTGGTTAGTTACAAAGCAATAGGTAACTGAAATAGGAACCTTGAAAATCAAGTCTCAGCTTACCTTCTATTCTTATTCTCTATTTTTTTTTTAGACATTTAAGGTATCAACCAACTTTGACTCATAAGCTCACAAAAATGATCAGTGTCATACTTTGCTTATACTAGAGTTACCACTTGGACCACCTGCATACCCTACTGTTACCAACCTGTCAGATTCCTTAAGGCTAGTCCTAAGTATCTACTCCATCTTGAGTCTTTCCCAAGGCCCTTAATGACTCGACAACATCTAATCTCTTAGATCTCCGTGGTTCAGACTACTTTTGCCTGTGGGTTGGGGGAAGAAGACATCTAACTATTTCAGCAGGTAATGTTCTCTATCTGGGCCTTAGTGTCCACATCAGTTAAAATATCCATCTGATGTCCCAGATCTCTTTCAACTTCTGGTATTCTAGAACAGAGCTGCCCAGTAGAATGTTCTGCAGTGATGGAAATGTTGATCTGTCTGTGCTGTCCAGCACAGTAGCCACTAGACAGCGTAGCTATTAAGCATTTGAAATGTTAGTGCAACTGAGGAAATTAATTTACTATTTTACTTAGTTATAAATTAAATTATTTTACACAGCTATGCTTGGCTAATGGCTACCATTCTGGAATTCAATGGAATTTAGGCAGAAATGTCTATTTTCATTTCATGCCAACAAAGGTTTACATTGATTTTCACAAGACGACCAGAACTTGCTCTTCTGAGTTACTTTTCAGGACCACAGAAAACAAATGACATAGTGGCAGAATATTTCCCCAGTTTCTGACCTCCTCTCTCTTTTTCTCTCTCTTTTTTAAATTCACTTTCATTGAGATATATTCACATATCATACAGTCATCCATGGTGTACAGTCAGCTGTTCACAGCACCATCATATAGTTGTGCATCCATCACGCCAGTCTAATTTTTGAACATTTTCCTTTTACCAGAAAAAGTAACAATAAGAATAAAAAATAAAAGTAATAAAAGTAAAAAATCATCTGCCACATCCCACCCTATTTTTCATTTAGTTTTTGTCCCCATTTTTCTACTTATCCATCCATACACTGGATAAAGGGAGTATGATCCACAAGGTTTTTAAGATCACACAGTCACCCCTTGTAAGCTGCATTGCTATACAGTGGTCTTCATGAGTCAAGGCCACTGTGTTGCAGTTTGATAGTTTCAGGTATTTCTAGCTATTCCAATGCATTAAAACCTAAAAGGGTTATCTGTATAGTGCATAAGAATGTTCACCAGAGTGACCTCTCGACTCCATTTGGAATCTCTCAGCCACTGAAACTTTTTGTTTCATTTTGCTTCCCCCTTTTGGTCAAGAAGATGTTCTCAATCTCACAATGTTGGGTCCAGATGCATCCCCGGGAGTCATATCCTGAGTTGCCAGGGAGATTTACACCCCTGGACTCAGATCCCACGTAGGGGGAAGGGCAGTGAGTTCACCAGCCAAGTTGCTTAGCTAGATAAAGATGACCTCCTGTCTCTTATCTTACATTTTATTTGGCTTCTAGAGTCTTCACCTCTGTCTGGATGAGCCTACCTTTTTCCAGGAGGGTAAATCATCCCCTACTTTTGGTCGCAACCCAAGCCTGGTATGGAGTTGCAATTTTTTTACAAAGCCCCAACCCACTTGGTGGCAAGTACAGTGCCGTGTAGTGGGAATGGAGCTGCCTTTGGCCCTGTGGATGATGGGGGACATAGTAGAGATATTGTGAAATGACTTTTTTTTTATTGGTTCTTGAGCCTTCTGCAGTAAATGCCTCCTCTTGAAAGGACTGAAGAGAATCTCTTGGTTCAGCTTGAGGTTAGGATGTGTGTACAGCAATACTATACTCAGTATATAATTTGGCAGAATTGGGGCCTGAGCATGGCTTACATTTGGGCTAATTTCTCTTTTAAGCATTAATTATGTTAACTAGGGCTTCTTTTCTCTGGCTCATGTTTTCTGTCACTTTAAAAAATAGTAGAAAAATTGCATCCATTTTATTGCATTATAAAATAATGTCATTGATAAACCCATCCTGTGAATCTTGCTAGATCTTGGTTGTTATTTTCCCACCTGTTGGGACAGGCAATGGAATATGAGTACAGTCTTACCATATTTATGGACCCAAAGCTGAAATATCATAAAAAGGACTGCTGAAGGTCACTTAGCCCCGACTGTACCTTATCATAACTCGTGAGAGTTATTTATAATCAAGGAGAATGGGTTGTTTGTGTAAACAGCTCTTGAGGCAAAGACATTCTACAACCTCCCTTGATGTCATTGGGTCCAGTCAGGAACTCACTCTATGCCTCATTGAGTTCTCTTGCTTGCTCTCTTTCTCCTGCTGCAATTTAAGACAGTTTCCTCTGTCCTTTCTGGTTATAGAAAATAACTTGTTGGCATCTCCTTTGTGATAACCCGTCATATACTTGAAGGCAGTTATTAAGTCACCCCTTAGCCTTCTGTTTTTCAGGCTAAACCATCATAACCCTTTTAACGTTTTTTTGGAGATTCCATTTTTCATCCTCTTAATCATTTTACTTGCCATTCTCTGGATTCTCTCCAGCCTTTTACAGTTTTCTGAAAATATGGAATCACTAAGTACGTCCTTTATACATTGCCCCAAGTTTCAGCTCATTTCAATGCATCCAACAGAGCTTTTTTTTTTTCATTTTGAGTACTTTTCAACTGTTTATTTTCATATTCAAACTTGACATATTTGGATTTGTGATCCCCATTTACATTTTTTTGAGCATGGTGTACTAGCTGAAAGAGAAATCCAGAGATAGAGTGACTTTATTTTTCAATCCTGTGTTTATCTGCATTTTAGTTTGGGGTCCTTTAATATTTGATTCTCTTATATTATTTATATGAAGAATCTTTCTCCATTGCCTGTATGGTAGATGAAAAGGTGCAGCTTACAGTGTGTGATGGGCGGTGAAAAGGTGCGTGTCTGGATTACTAAGCTCCACTGTCATTGGCTTCAGGGTCCCAGCTCACCCTTGCCTTGGTATCTTTGTCGCCAGTCCTGTTCACCCACAGCTCGGCATGAATGGCCCAGAGAGAATGACTCAAAGGTCCTCCTGACTGAACTTGTCCTCCCCCAGGCACTCTCTACTGCATCGCCCTCTTTCTATTTCTTTGTAGCAAGCACAGTCTCTACGATTATAATTTTTATTCATTTATCTGCTACCTGATTTTCTGTTTACTATTTTATAAGGGATGCTTCACGAAGATGGAGACCTTCTCTGTCTTCTTAATCCACCTTTGCATCACTAGCATGTGGGCAGCAGAGATTTGTTGGTGGAAGGCAGGAATGAAAGAACTGCTGGACCTCAGAAGATTCGAATCCTTGTCTTTATAATGCTACAGGCTCGCTGGTGACATTGGGCGATGCACGTAATTGCTGGTACCGGCGTCCTCTTCTACTTAATGAATGGGTTGAAGGATGTGTTCTAAAAATTCCATGATCTCTCCTCAACTTGGCTTCTTTATAACTATATTCAGAATGAGTGATTCCACCTAATTTGTCTCATTTTGGGGTGGAGATGAGTAGGTACCATTTCTATTTGTATTTAAAAGCCTTCCATTTCAGGAATTGAATTTTTCAATCTGCCCTATCCTTTCACATTTTGGAATTATGTTGATCCTGGGCCCAGAGAACATTTGTACGAAAGCATCTAGAGTTTGGGGGACATTCAGAAATTTTAAACCCTTTCTGTTTTATACTCTCTCTTCTGTCCCCATACTCTCCCCAACCTTCTCAGTTGACTCTTTGTGTTCACTTCACAAACTTGGTTGGAAATGGATACCGCCTATTTGGTTGTTTTTCCAACATCTGTCTGGGTGGTCTGCAACTGAGTTCAGATCCTGACTGAAGCCATCTATTTGCTCCTGTGTGTCGGAGACGAATGCCTTTTTCGTTCCCTTACTTTTCAATCTCGATCGTCAATTTCCCTTTCTGGCCCAGTTTGTCAAGCAAGACTGTGGTTGCCAGGGTGTGCTGAATCACAGCAGCCCAGGAGGCCTGCCCTTCTTCTTTTCTCTCCTGGCCTCCTTGCTGCATGTAGGAAGCTTGTCAGAATTATACAGACTTTGCATTTCTCTGTGCCCATCTCGTAAGTTCTGGATTTTAAACTGGCATTCAGGCACTCAAATCCAAGTCCTTTTATTGGGTATTAAATTAGCAGTCATCCTTTGGCCTCTGCCCACCAAGAGCTTATCCGGAAATCCCCTTCCAACATCACACACATCCATTGTACCTCAATAAGACCAAATGCCCAGCAGTTCCCTGAGCACTCCAGGCCTCTCACGCCTCCACCATTTTGCGCACATCAGCCTCGTTTCCCCAAAACAGTCTTCTCTTGACTCCTTTTCCTGCTCTTTTCTCTGGCTCAGTTCAGGTGTGCCACTTTTGAGATGCCATTCCCCTCTCTTCTCCCTCAGTACACACCTTCATCGAAGCACTAACCCCACTGCAATGTGGTGTTGGGCTCTCACGTCTAACCAGCCCAGACTTCTTTTGAAAACTCCCTTTTTTGGGTGAGCTGGTTCTCTTTTTCCTTAGGATACTTCGCTCTCGAAAATCACTCAGTCATTCAGCAGTCCTCCTGATTCCTCTCTCAATTAAATGCCCATCTCTGGATTGTGTCCCTCCTGCAGGAAAGATTGCTGTCAGCCCGGGAATCAGTGAGACCTCCAGCTGAGCCCTGCCTCTCTCTCCAAAGAAGTTCATGACCAAGCTATTTGTATTTAGCAAATAAGGGCTTGTTTTCCTTGATTGTCCACAAGCACAGGGGAGAAAATTATCCAATTGCTTCATGGTTACCTGCTCTGTGGGACTATCTTATCTGTTCCACTTCTTTGTCACATTTGGAATTTTCACTGGTATCGGTAAAGATCGTGTGTATGGAGTTGTAGCGGATACACCACCCTGAATAAGGGCTGATCGTTCTGCAGTGGAGGTGAGAGTAGCACATGGCAGCAAGTTTTTGCAGTTGAGAATGTGGATGTCCATGAGGAGCTAAAGGAATGACTAGGGTCCTCTTTGAATCACAAGTCTGCCAATTGAAACTGAGATGTTACTATTAGGTGGCACAAATTATTTTCCTTCAGTGTTGTTTAGCATGAGTGGTCATTGCAAAGAGCTCCTGGCACTGCACTGTCCACTCTGGTAGTCCCCTGAGGATACTGAGCACTTGAATATGTGGCTGGTTAGAACTCAGATGTGCTGTAAATGGAAAAGACACAGGATTATAAAGACTTAGACTTAATTCAAAAAGGTAAAATATCTCATTAATAGATGTTGATTACATGTTGGGGCATTAGTATTTTGGAAATACTCAGTTAAATATATTTAATGTTAATTTCACCTGTTACTTTTTGCTTTTTAAGATATGGCTACTAGAAAATTTTTAATTACATACATGGCTTGTAGTATATGTCTCTCAGAGAGCCCTATCCTAAAGGGTTAATTAAGCTCAATATTGCATTTCAGAATAAACCCAAGCATTATATGGTGTGTGAATATATCTCAATAAAATTGCATTTAAAAAAATGAACCCAAACACTGCTTAGTTTATTTGTATTTTCTGGCAAACTTCCTTTTTGAACTCTGGATTAGCTTTTCAAGAATACATGTCATGATAAAGACATGGATTTTGGACTAAGACAAACCTGAGTTCTAATCCCAACTCTGTATTTGTGGCCTATTATACTACCATCTTGAACTCTGAGTCTCAGTTTCCTCAGCTGAATAAAAGGAATCATACCCACCTGACCACGCCATGGTTAGTCCTGGGATAACACACCAATTTTCTATTAATGTTAGGAAACATTTTGTTACTGTAATTGAATAATCATATTTTCAACAAATTAACAAAAGTCAAAATTTCTTTTTAACAAGATTATTTTCTTTTAAACCTACCACCCCTTGGCTCCTGTTACAACATGTATGCCAGCTGCTAGGTATGGAATTGGAATGACTAGTATTTCCTGAGAGCTACATGCCAGGTAGTGTACTCTCGAGGAATTGCCGCATTTGATTCTCCAAACAACCCCAGAATGAAAGTCCTATCATCATCACATTTAACAGATAGAGTGACTGAGGAACAGCAAGGTTAGGTGACTTGCCCTAGGTCACGGAGCTAGTAAGTGCTCAACTAGGCCTGGAGCCCAGGCTGTCTCACTACAGAGTGCATTCTTTGCCTCCACCTTATACTGTCCACCAGTGAGTAGAAGACAAAACAAAAGAACCAGTAGCCAAAGAATACTCACATGAAACATGGTTTTCATGTTTTCTGCTGATTTTTATACTATATACCTAAAATATTTATTCCTAACATGTTTTCCTAGTTTGTACAGTGGGATTAAATATACCCTGCTTTTAGAGTTTTCCTCAAAGAATGCATTGGTTCCTAGGCTCATGACAGCCTGAGCCAGGCGTAAGAAATTCCCCAATAAAATTATATGCAAAAATTGAATTGCGCAATATCTAGACCACTATCAACCTTTGTTTCCTTTCCTGAGGGTCTCTTCTGAGTTGTACATAGTCACTACAGTTCTTGGTGCTGCGTGTCCCCTGTGTATACAGTCGGGGCTCACTAATTGTTATTTATTAATGTTTTATTGCAGTGCTTCTAAAACATGCCTTTAGAAAAGAATATGATATTTAAAAATAACTGTCATTCCATTAAATTTGCCTGGCTTGTGATGTGGATGTGTTCTCTCATTATGAATGATTTTGTCTCTTAGAATAATTACCTTTGATTAGAGTTGAGCTTCCAGTGGTTTACTTCTGTAATGCTGAAACTCTCCTATTTACCTTAATGTGACACACCTACAACTGGCTCATTTCATGATACCTATCTTTAGTTGTTGTTCCATATTTAACCAAGAGGATTAGAAGACACTGATGTCTTTTCTTTCCAAGTAAGATCATAATACTTGGGTTGGGCAGAGGAGGATTGGGAGTGGGTGTTCTGGGATCAAAGTTTGGAGCCTTTGGCTCACTTGGAAAGTTGAGATGTGCATGGTCTGGAGTCATTAGCAGGAAATGTCTGCAGACTTGGAAAAGCCCTGGCACAATATTTAATTCAAGAGTGAAGGTTTGGAGTGGTGAGAATTGAAATAAAATTTTGCAGCGGCAGCACTCTGTTGCCTCTTCCGCCCCAGCATATTCACTAATCTGAGCTCTTGCAAGGCCTGGTGGAGCTTATTGGGTAGCAACAGATAGGTGTGTTGGAAGCACCTTTGGCAAATGCACTATGATTGCCCAGTACACCTCTGTGCCTTTAACTGGTTGTTAAACAGAAAGCAGGATGTGCTTATCTGAATAGTGACAACAGTGGTAAACACTCAGTCACAAAGTTCAGAATTCTGGTTTTAGATGGACCAGCATGGGTCTTTGAAAGCTGGTTACTTGGCAGTGCCCGCCATGTGCATGGGTGGGAAAGGAAGGGAAGGTTTGCCAAGAACTTGCCAAGCAAAGACTCTTAGTACATAAGAACAGCAAGGACGCTTTCCTCTCCTTTTCATTGTAGAGATAGGTAAACTGAGGCCCAATGAGCAGGAATGTGGGAATTTGAATAATAGCACAAGCTAACATTTATCCCTGTCAATAATGTGCTGGGTGCTGGGTTAAATACAAGGTAGGTACTAGTATCACACCCATGTTTCAGATGAGGAAACCATTTCAGAGAGTTAAGTCACTTCTTCGAGGGCATAGAACTAGTTACGTGCCAGAACTCTTGGGTGTAGGAGCAGGGGCAGGTCTGTCTGACATAGCCACAGCTTTTCCCATCACATGCTTGGGTCTCCTCGACAAAGCAGTCTCAGGCATTGCTAAGCCTGCCTTTTGTGAATTCCAGCCATATACTGTGTGAGATTTCATGTGTGTTTGTGGACTCTGTGCATGCATTAGCTTTCTCTGGCTGCATAACAAATTATCACAAACTGAGTAGCTTAAACATACTTCTTATCTCACAGTTTCTGTGTGTTAGGAGTGTAGGCCTGGCCTAGCAGGATCCAGTGATCAGGATCTCACAAGTCTGTAATCAACGTGTTAGCTGGGGCTCTCTTCCAAGCTAACTGGTTGTTGGTAAAATGTATTTCCTTTTGTTTGTAAGACTGAGACCCTTGGGTCCTAAAAGCTGCCCACTGTTCCCTGCCACAGTATGGTGGTGTGCTTCTTCAAGGCAAACAGAAGGATCCCTGACTTCAGGGAGAGTCTCAGCCCCTCTTTTAAATCTCACCTGATTAGGCCAGGCCCACCCAGGAAAATATTTTTAATTAACTCAAAGCTAGCTGATTGGGGATCTTAATTGCACCTGCAGCCTCCCTTTTGCCATCTACGTTAACAATCACAGGAGTGATATCCGATCATTTTCACAGGTACTGCCCACACTCAAGGGCAGGAGATTACACAAGGGTGTGATCATTTTCACAGGTTCTGCCCACACTCAAGGGCAGGAGATTACACAAGGGTGTGAGTTAGTAGCAGTCATCGTAAAATTCTGCCTACCATAGTCGCCGTTATTATTGGTTTGTTCTTCAGCTTCCTGAAGGGGAGGGCAGCAGGAGAGCAACCAAGTGAACTCTGCATTGTCCCGGTTCGAGGAGTTGGGCAGAATGGGAGCTGTCACAGAAGCCCAGTGGGAAAGCCTGGGCTTTGCAGCCAAACGCCCTGTGTGCAGAGCCTCCCACTGCCACTTTCTAACCGTGTGATCTCAAAGAGGTGATTTATCCTCCTTGTGTCTCTGTCTCCTCATCTGTAAACTGCAGATCACGATAGTACTTAGTTCCTTCCATTTTGTAATGATAAATGAAATAATCAACATAAAGTATTTAGAAGAGTAGAGTTTGGCCTATAGTAAGTGCTGGTTAAAGGCCAGCTGTTAAGGGAACAGAAACAAAAGTATAGACTTGGTTTATTTCTGTAGGGTTGGCTGGAGGCATGTGCCTTTGGGGTAGCATTTGGCTGAGTTCACATCATTAGGCTGGGCACAGTGGACTGAAGCTGTGGAAAATAGCATTATTCACTGTGAAGCAGCATGCTTACCTGTGGAAAGAGAGGCAGAGTGATGTAACAGAAAGATGAATACCCTGGGGAGTTCAGGGACCCTTCTCTAGTTTGGATTTTGCCAATACTTCTCATCTTGGACCAGTCACCCAGTTGTTGGGGCCTCGTTTCTTGTCTGTAAAATAGGGCAGTAGAAAGAGGTGGGTTCTTGGAGGAGTAGGATATCTAAGTTGCCTGCTGGGTCTAAATGTCAGAATTCTATTGGCAGTTTTTCTGTGAAGAGATGATCAAAAATAATTGTGTCTATTTCATTAGCTATGTGCAAAAAGGCTTTACATGTATCCCCTGTTGGAAAGAGACTACAAGTTACGCTTGCCAGACCGTTGGTCTTTACACCTGTATCTTTCCCTCCAGTACTGAGGCGGCTACATCTCTTGTCCTTGAAATTTCCCTTCTGTCTTCTTCCCACACGATTACTTTTACAGCCCGTTAATGTAAAAGCAGGAGGGGAAAACCTAGAGGCCTTTGTGTCTTTGGGTGGGTGGACAAAAACAAACAAAATTCAGAATCTTCTTGTCCTTCCCCACACTCACAGGTTCTCCTTCCTCCTCCTTCCACCCATCCTTGTTTCCACCTTGAACTAGACAGACTTCTGTGACATTAGGAATCCTGCCCCTTACACTAGTAGCTGCCAATTTAATTTCTATGGGTTGGGTTTCAGGTCTCGACAAAAGAGGGATGAAAAAATACAGCATTAATGACATCCACTCGTGGCTCATATCTTGGAAGGGCTTGAATATAATATGTTATCCCCTAAACACCCTTGTGCCCTATATGCCCATTTTACGGTTGTGGAGACTGAGACTCAGATAAGTTAAATAGCCTGTCCAGAGTTATACACTTAGGAAGCAGCTTGAGTACGGATTCGAGCCCAGGTAGGGTATATGTCAAAGCCTGTGCTCTTAGCCAGCAGAGGAAGCAGTAGGAACATTGTTAATAATTTTTAAAACATGGAGTCCATTCTTAACCCCCATCATGCCTTTCCTTTCTCTCTTCAGTGTCCTGGGTAATTAAAAAAGCTGAGGCTGAAAAGATAGAAGGTACGCAGCCGGCTTCAGAGGGCAAATATCCTGAGGGTTACAAAAAGAGCAAAAAGAGACCACAGTGGGTAGATAATGGCCCCACGGCAGTGTCTCAGTGTAGCACTAGAAGAAAGCCATTACAAAGGATACTTCTAAGCTGCTTGCGGTAAAGATTCATAACTGGAAAATAAGCATGTGACAGTTCTTCGTTTGAGCATAAATTTAACTCATTAATTTAAATTACAGTGCTTTTTTTAACCAAAAGGGGAAACTATCATAATAATAATAAGTAATGGTCCTTTTAGAGAATATAAAAATGTTAGAAATTCATGCTTTGGGAAGTTGGAAAATGTACTTATAGTTAAGGATTAATTTTCACTTACAGAGATCAAAAAGGTCTTGATGAGTAAGATAAGTATCGAGTTTCAGGGTGGTTGTATTTTTTTCCCCTCCTGCTAGACTGTCTGAAACTTATCTCAAGTATCATGGTAAAAAGAGAAGTGGTGGGTAGACACAAAAATGTAATAGATATATTTTAGGGATAGAATATGAACTGCCTTTCTAAATGCATATCAGAAGGAGAATTTATTCCAGTTGAGTAGGTTTAATGATATAATTTTACCATATTAAACCGTAATTGCTCTTTAAAAGAAAATAGAGATGCATGCTTTGCCGCTGCCTGGGTCTCCCACCCCATTCAAAGAGCATCCTCCTGAGGACTTGTTGATTTCACCCTTATATTATACAAGAGCAGATCTCTAGCCCTCCATGGGAATTTGGATGGGAAAAGAGGAAGAGAAAGAATAGTCTAGATACAGGAGAGCCTGCATCAAGCAATTGCCATGGCTTTGGCAAAATATTTCCTGCTCTATAGGCTGCCAACCTAAAGCTTATGAATAGATTCTACCCTGGACTCTCCAAAACTATGGTATTTTTAAAAATTAGATCATGTAGCAAGATGATCGGGATACCTGGATTAGTTAGGAACTAAATAATTTGCAGTGCTATGGATGTTGATAATTTTAGTAATTGCTAATGACTGCTTTTGTAATTGAGTTCCAACCCTATTGCATTATTTTCTCTCCACCAAAAAAAAAAAAAAAAAAGAACAGTGGGAATATGTATCGATTACCTATTTGGATGAACATAGAATTAGAGTCCAAAGAATACTTTTGTTTCCATAGAATCTGATTTTACGTCATGAACTGAATTAGATGTGGCATAATTCATCTATGAATTTATCCCTTATTTCTGAGAATATGAACTGCTGTACTTTCATGTTTTATAGCACCCAAAATAATACTCTGCTTGTTATCTGACTGATAAAAGGCATAAATGTAGATTTTTATTATATTTTAAAGTATAAAACATACATTAAAAGAATATACCATATTTCATTGAGTCATTTGCAAGACCATTATTTTATGTACCTGTAATAAAGCAAAAATGTTGCCAAGTCAACTAACACATTAATGATTTCTTATCACATCACTTTTAAGAGGAAACCCACATTCAAAGTGAGGGGGAAAATGAACACTTCAGACGCTCTTAAATACAATAAGCAACATTTCTGGAAGTTGTACAACATAATATAATAAGCATCCACGAATACCCCCGCACCCAATCTGAAAACTGGCCCATTATTTATAACTTCCACCTCCTGTCATAGCCCAATCCACACCCTTTGCAGGTAGTTAACTCACTCCTGAATTTGGAATCTATCACTGCTTTCCTTTCGGTTTTTTTTTTTTAATATATTGTTTTGAAATACTTGCAAACTTACAAGACAGTTACAAAAATAGTACAAGCCCCATATAAAGAACTCCAGCATATGCCTACCTATCTTCAGATAACCAGATCCACCAATATTAACATTTTGCCACATTAACTGTATCTTTCTGTTTATCTATACGTCTTTCTATCTAGTCATCTATTTATCAATCAATCAATTTTCTGGACCCTGGAGTATAGTCTGTAAATATCTAGACCCCATCCAGCATCATGTATTGATTTAATTGTCATTGTCTCGTTAGGTGCTCTTTCTCTTCTTTTTTGTTTCTTAATTGTGGGGATATGTATACCCTTTAAACTTTCCCATCTCAACCACTCCCAAGCATACCATTCAGTGAGATTAATCCTTTCACAATATTGCAGTATTCTCACCACCTTCCATTACTAAAACTTTCCCATCTTCCCAAACAGAAAACTTACACCCACTGTGCATCAACTCCCCATCCCGCCTGTTACCTGCCCCTGGCAACGCGTACCCTAATTTCTGTCTCTGTGAGCTTACATAGTCTCTGATATTTCCTTGTACTTACTATAGGGCTTGAATTTGACATCCTAAATTGAGAACAATCTCGTTTGCTTTTATACCAACTTAACATCAGTAGTACACAGCAACTGTGTTCCCATACCCCTCCATTCCTCACCTTTATGTAGTTGTTGTCACAAATTACACTTATACATTGTGAGTCCAAAAGTAAGGAGTTATCATTACATTGTATGCATTTACCTTTTAGATCCTGTAAAAAGTGGAGTTCCAAACCAAAGATATGATAGTTCTGGCATTTATTTTTACCTCTTGTCCCTTACCAGAGATCTTTATTTCTTCATGCAGCTTTAATATGATATCTATTGTCCTTTCCTTTCAACCTGCAGAACCTCTTTTGAACTCTTATATGGCCTGTCTAGTGGTGATGAACCCCCTCTGTTTTTATCTGGGAATATCTTAATCCTCCCTCATTTAAATTTTGTTTCTGTTGTTTTAAACTTTTTATGATAACAACGTATACAGAACTCAAAATTTCCCATTTTGACTACTTTCAAGTGTAAAATTCAGTGTTTTTAACTACATTCACAATATTGTGCTGCTACCATCCTCAACATCCATTACTGAATATCAGATAGTGGTCTGTTTATTTGCTTTTAAAAATAGATAAGTTGCAGGGTTACAGAAAAAAAACATGCAAAAAAAAAAAACAAAACAAAACACCACCATAGTTTCCATATACCCTTCTCATAACGATGGTTTCCCTAATAGCACTTTGTTACAATTGATGACACTATATTATTATAATTATTTACATTAGGGTTCACAATTTATATTATATAGTACTATAGTCTTTTTTGTTTTTTGTTTTTTTTATTGTAGAAACCTGAATATACAACCCCAAATTTCCCCTTTTGGCAATATTTAAATATATGTTATTTAGTAGTGTTCATTATATTCACAATATTCTGCTACCATCACCACCATCCATTATCAAAGCATTTCCATCTACTCAAACAGAATCTTTGTACCGATTAAGCATTAATTCATTTGCTACTCCCCCCCAGCCTTGTTAACCTGTGTTCTAGTTTCTGACTCTATAACTTTGCTTTTTCTATTTAATTCATATCAATGAAATTATATATTTCTCCTTTTGTTTCTGACTTATTTCAGTCAATATGATGGTTCATCCCCGTTATCACATGTATCAGAACTTCATGCCTTTTTAATGACTAAATAATATTCCATTGTATCTATATACCACATTTTCTTTACCCATTTATGTGTTGAAAAATTGGTAATTGTGAATAATAACACTCTGAACATCGGTATGCAAATATCTGTTTGAGTCCCTGTTTTCAATTCCTTGGAGTAGATATCTAGAAATGGGATTTTCAACTCATATGGTAATTCTCTACTTAACTTTCTGAGAAACTGTCAAACTATCTTCCACAGCAGGTGCACCACATTACATTCCTACCAATAATGAACCAATGTTCCCATTTCTCCATATTCTCTCCAACACTTGTTTTCTGTTTTTTTTCCTAATAGTAGACACTCTAGTTGTTATGAAATGGTATCTTACTGTGGTTTTGATTTGCATTTCCCTAGTGGCTAATAAAATGAACATCTTTTCATGTGCTTTTGGCCATTTGTATGTCTTCTTTTCGGAAAGGTCTATTGAAGTCTTTTGCCCAATTTTTTTTTTTTAATTGTGTTGTCATTTTGTTTTTGAGTTGTAGAATTTCTTTATATTTTCTTGATATTAAACCCTTATTGAGTATGTGGTTTCCAAATATTGTCTTTTCACTTTCATGGTCAAGTCCTTTGATGCACAAAAACTTCTAATTTTAATGAATTCCCATTTATCATTTTTTCTTTTTCATGCTTTTGGTATAAAGTCTAAGAAACCATTCCCTATCACAAGGTCTAGAAGGTGCCTCCATGTATTTTCTTCCATGAGTTTTATAGTTAGGACTATTATATTTAGGTTTTTGATCCATTTAGAGTTAATTTTTGTATACAGTGTCAGGGGTCCACCGTCATTCTTTTTCATATGGAGATCCAGTTTCCCCAGTACCATTAGTTGGACAGACTATTCTTTTCCCATTGAGGGGACTTGGCACCATTGTCAAAAATCAGTTGGCCATTTCTCTCTCTCTAGCTAAGCCAACTCGGTGGGTGAACTCATTGCCCTCCCCCCTATGTGGGACCTGACTCCCAGGGATGTAAATCTCCGTGGCAATGCAGGATATGACTCCCAGGGATGAATCTGGACCTGACATCATGGGATTGAGAACATCTTCTTGGCCAAAAGGGTGATGCGAAATGAAATGAAACAAAGTTTCAGTGGCTGAGAGATTCCAAATGGACTCGAGAGGTCATTCTGATGGGCCCTCTTAAGCACTGTACAGATAACCCTTTTTAGGTTTTAATGCATTGGAATAGCTAGAAGTAAATACCTGAAACTATCAAACTGCAACCCAGTAGCCTTGACTCTTGAAGAAGATTGTACAGCAATGTAGCTTACAAGGGGTGACAGTGTGATTGTGAAAGCCTGGTGAATCACACTCCCTTTATCCAGTGTATGGATGGATGAGTAGAAAACGGGGGGGTGATTTGGGTGTTCTTTTTTACTTTTATTTTTTATTCTTATTTTCACTTTTTCTGGTACAAAGGAAATGTTCAAAAAATAGATTGGGGTGATGAGTGCACAACTATATGATGGTACTGTGAAAAATTGGTTGTATACTTTGGATGCTTGTATATAGGTATGTGAATATATCTCAATAAAATTGAATTTTAATAGTCAGTTGGCCATTGTTGTGAGGGTTTATTTCTAAACTCTCCATTTGATTCCATTGGTCTGTGTGTCTCACCCTGTCCCAGTACCATGGTGATTTTTATTACTGTAGCCTTATAGTAAGCTTTTAAATTGGGAAATGTGAGTCCCCTGACTTCATTCTTCTTTTTCATCGTAGTTATAGCTATGCATGGCTCCTTCCCTCTACCATACAAAGTTGATGATAGGCTTTTCCATTTCAGCAGAAGAATGTTTTTGTATTATGATGGGGATTGTATTGAATGTGTGAATTGGTTTTAGAATTGACATCCTAACAATATTTAGTCTTCCAAACCATGAACATGGAATGCCCTTCTATTTATTTGGGTCTTGTATGGTTTCTTTTAGCAGTGTTTTATAGTTTTCCATGCACAAGTCCTTCACAACCTTGGTTAAATTTATTCCTGGAGGTTTGATATTTTAGTTGCTTCTGAAAATGATTTTTTGTTTGTTTGTTTCCTCTTCAGATTGTTCATTAGTATTGTGTAGAAACACTACTGATTTTGGGGTGTTGATATTGTACCTTGCTACTTTACTGAGTTTTTTTATTAGCGCTAATAGCTTTTTTGTGGATTATTCTGGATGTTCCCCATACAGGATCATGTCATATGCAAATTGAGAAAGTTTTACTTCTTCCTTTCCAATTTGGATGCCCTTTTATATATTTTTCTTGCCTAATTGCTCTGGCTAGAACTTCCAGCACGACATTGAATAACAGTGGTGAAAATGAGCTTCTTTCTCTTGTTCTCAGTCTTTCACCATAGAGTATATTAGCTGTGGGGGTTTCATATATGCCCTTTATTATGTTGAGGAGGTTTCCTTCAATTCCTTCTTTTTTAGCTGTTTTTATCAAGCTGCATTGCTGGATTTTGTCATATGCTTTTTATCTATTGATTGAGATGATCATGTGGTTTTTTTCCTTTATTCTGTTAATGTGGTGTATTGTATTCATTGATTTTGTTATGTTGACCACCGTTTCTTGCTTGGGATAAATCCTGCTAGATCATGGTGTATAATTCTTTTAACATGCTGTTAGATTCAGTTTGTTAGTATTTTTTTCACGATTTTTGCTTCTATGTTCATAAGGGGCAATGGTCTGTAACTTACTTTTCTTGTAATGTCTTTATCTGGCTTTGATATCAGGGTGAGGTTGGCCTCATAGAATGAGTTAGGGAGTATTCCCTCTTCAGTTTTTTGGAAGAATTTGAACAAAATTGGTGTTAATTCTTTTTGTAAGTTTGGTAAAATGCACTAGTGAAGCTGTCTGGTCCTGGCTTTTCTTTGTTGGGAGGTTTTTGATTACTTATTCATTCTCTTTGTTTGTTATTGGTCTGTTGAGATCTTCTGTTTCTTCTTGAGTCAGTGTACACGGTTTGTGTGTTTCTGGGAATTTGTCCATTTCATCTAGGTGATCTAATTTCCTGTCTTACAGTTGTTTATCATGTCCTCTTATAACCTATTTTGTTTCTGTGGGGTCAGTAGTAATGTTCCCCTTTCATTTCTGATTTTAGTAATTTGCATTCTTTCTCTCTCTCTGTCAGTCTAGTGAGGAAGTTTGTCACTGTTACTGATCTTTTCAAAGAACCAACTTTTTTTCATTGCTTCTCTCTATTATTTTTTTTTATTCTCTGTTTCTTTTATTTCTGCTTTAATCTTTGTTATGTCCTTCCTTCTGTTAGCTTTGGGTTCAGTTTGCTCTTCTTTTTCTACATCCTCCTGTTGTGAGGTTGTGTGTCTGATTTGAGCTCTTTCTCCTTTTTAAATGAAGCATTTAGAACAAGTTTCACTCTCAGCACTGCCTTTGCTACATCCCATACCAGTTGTGTTTTCATATTCATTCACCCCAAGATACTTCCTAATTTCCTTTGTGATTTCTTTTCAGACCCATTGGTTGTTTAAGAATGTGTTAATTTCCACATATCTGAGAATTTTTCATTTCTTCCACTGTTATTGATTTCTAGCTTCATTCTGTTGTCAGAGAAGATATATTTCTGTATTTTTAATATTTTAAATTTATTGATACTTGTTTTGTGACCTAATGTGTGGTCTACCCTGAAATACTAGAGAAGAATGCGTATTCTGCTGGTGTTGAGTGGAGTATTCTGTGTATGTCAATGTCTAGTTGATTTACGTATCATTCACATCTTCTGTTTATTTTTTGATCTTCTTCTTAAGGTTCCCTTGTCCATATACATCTTTTTCTCTTGCCACTTCCAGAACTTTCTCCTTGTTCTTGGCATTTGACAAGTTGAATACTGTATCTGTGCATGGCTCTTTTTGAGTTTATTTTGTTTGGGGTCTTGGGGATTCTTATATGTGTATATTTAATGTGTACATTAAATTTGTGAAGTTTTTTGTCATGTCACTGAATATGACTTCTGCCCCTTTCTCTCTTTCTTCTCCTTGTGAGATAATCATATGTATATTAGTTTGCTTGATGGTATTCCACAGATATCTTAGGCTCTGTGCACTTGTTTTCATTCTTTTTCTGTCTGCCCCTCAATCTGACTCATGTCAATTGTATTGTCTTTGAACTCACTGATTCTTTTTTCTTCCAGCTTCTTTCTGCTGTTGAAACTCTCTAGAGAATTTCCTGTTTGGGTTATAGTGGTCTTCAAGTACAGTATTTCTGTTTGGTTCCTATTTAAAATTTCTATATCTTTAAAGTGTTAAATGTGGGATTTAGTCCTTGAGCTGACTTTTCCCTAATTTTGTCTCTAGCTAGTATTATAACAGAGATTTCCTTGAATGCCAGGAGCTAACAAAAACAAACCAACCAAAGCAGAAAACAGGTTCACAGTCTTTGCAAATTGGCTCTGCCTTGCTTGGTGGTCTCCGTCATGGTTTAGCCCTCCTGTTGGGAAAATCAGTCCGAAGCAAAAGTGAAGCGATGGGTCCTCTCCATCTTTTCTGTGTCTGTGTCTGGTCCTGGGCTTGCCTTCACTCATGGCCTTAGGAATTCCCCAGTTTGCAGGAATCCAAATCCCTCCCTCCCCCTCAGGTGCTTATCTTGTGTCTCAAAGCTGGTAATCCATTGCTCCAGGCCACTTTGATTTGATTGTTTCTTATGTTCTTTTAGCTTTCACAAGTTGCTTCTGTCTACAGAGCAAGTTCTGGGAGGGTGAGCTAGAGATGAATGTCCTGGTTCAGTCTGTCATGCCGCTCCCTGATAGACTGGCACCAGCACCAACGTACAGGTATCCCAGTATGCTCATAGGGGTTACTCTTGTTTCCTCTGGGTCAGAGCCAGGGACCCACAGTGGGAACACAGGCTGGCTCTACTCTGTGACATGAGGGGTTTGGAGAGTGGCCATCAAGGGCATCATGGTCTTCTCCTACTGATTTTAAAGCTATGTTTTCTCCATTTGGCACCCAACCAGTTACTGCATACCTCTAACTGTTCTCCAGTGTTTTGATCCAGCTTGATTTTTTGCTAGTTGTTCAAAGATTCAATGGGGGAATGGCCACTTGGTCTGCTGGAAGTCTACCCTTATTTTTGAAAGATGGTTTTGGTGGATATAGGATTTTAGGTTGGCAGATTTTTGCTTTCAACACCTTAAATATGTTATTCCCACTGCCTTCTTCTTCCATGGTTTCTGTTAAGAAATCAGCGCTTGATCTTATTACAGCCCCCTTGTGTATCACACACCGCTTCTCTCTTGCAGTTTTCAGAATTCTCTCTCTATTTTTGGCATTCGACATTTTGATTATAACATGCTGCAGTGCATGTCTCTCTAGGTTTATCTTGTTTGAAGTTCATTGAGTTCTTGGATGTGTATATTCATACCTTTTGTTAAATATGGGAAATTTTCAGCCATTGTTTCTTTGCATGTTCTCCTTGCCCGTTCTCTCTTTCTTCTCTGTTGGGGATTCCCACAGTGCAAATATTGGTGGGCCTGATGGTGTCTCTGACAGTTTCTTCGGGCTTTGTTCACCTTTCTTCATTCTTACTTCTTTCTGTTTCTCAGACTGGATTACTTCCATTTTCTTATCTTCAAGTTCACTGATTCTTTCTTCTGCCAGCTTCAATTGCTGTTGAGTCCTTCTAGGAAATTGTTAATTTCTGTTACTGTGGTCCTCAGCTCTGTTTGGTTCCTTTTCATGATTTCCATCTCTTCACTGATATTTTCTTTGTATTCGTCTTGATTTTCCTGATTTCCTTTAGTTCTTTGTCCATGTTTTCCTTTACCTCTTGGAGCATATTTAGAACCATTCTTTTGAAGTCTTTTTCCTGTTTGTCCCAGGTCCTGTCCTCCTCATAAATGGTTTCTAATGCTTTAATCTCTTCTGCCTAGGTTGTTCCTTCCTGTTTCTTTGTATGTTTTGTAACCTTTCATTGAAACCTGGACATTTTCATATTTTAAAGTGTTATCACTGGAAGTTAGACTCTAAAACATCTGTTCCTTACGCTTTTATCCAGCTAGTGTTATGACAGAGCTTTTTTTGAATGCCAGGAACTAACAAAAAGAAGACAGACAAAAAAGGGGAAAAAAATAAAACACCTTTCCCTGTCACTATAGATTTACCTGTGGGATTGCTTTCCTTTAGGACTTATCCATTCAGTGAGTTTATAGAGAATAACTCCAGGCCCAAGCACAGGGGCCTCCTTGATCCTTTATGTGCACTCATTTTGCCTTAGGCATGCACCCATGTGTGACCCTAAGTATTCCCTGGTTTACTCCAGTCGGAGTGTTCCTCTTCCTTAGGAAACAGGTTCCTCACAGAGCCAGGCATTGCACTTTATGTTTTATATCCAGCTATCCCAGGCAGCCACATTTTGACTGCTTTCCCACAGCATTCTGTAGGAAAGCTCTATGAGCTGCTTCTACACATGGCAGGTTCTGGCGCAGCGAGCCTGTGGTGAATATCATATCCTGGCTCAATTCCTCAGGCTCCCCCCAGACAGACTGTGCCAGATACATGTTCTCCGAGTGTGTGCCCAAGGGTTACTCTGCTGTCTCCAGAACCAGGGTCAGGAACCTGCACTGGGAGCACCTGCTGGCTCTGTGCTGAGCCTTGGAGTGGATGGGAAGGGGTCAAGGCAGGGCTCCATCAGATCCTACTGCTTTTAAGTGGTCTTTTTCCTTGATTCGGTGCTGGCCCTATTTCTGCAAGCCGTTGTCTGTTTTCTGGAGCTTTGAGAAAGGTGTTTCTGCTACTTCTGGCTCGTTGTTCAAAGTTTCTTTGGGGGGCCAAAGCTCTGAAGCTTCTTACTCCACCTTCTTGAGTGGAATGGGGCCTGCTTTGCTTTTTAATCATGTCTAAGTTTTCTTTCCTATTAAGCTGTGAACTTCCCAAGGGGAGAGACCACCTCTGTTCTCTTTGCCACTGTATCTTCTGTACCTAACTCAGATCTGGCCCAATAAACGTTGGATAGCTATTGCTGACTAACTGCATAAGCAGGTTGTCTGGGGCATGTCCAGATTGTCTGTATTCTTCAAAGTCTGGTTCAAAAAGCAGTTCCTCCAGGAAATCTTTTTTGACCACCTGAACTGGAAGTGACCTTCTCTATACACACACACATGCACACAGTATGAAGAGTAAAGATAAATTGCTACGAGTGTTCAAAAGGGAGGTAAGATCATACATAGTGTGTGCATGTGTGTATACATATACATATACATATACATATACATATACATATGCATATACATATACCCTTCACTTTTCAGTCATGTCTCTTCAACCACATCCTCCTTCCTGTTAGATTGGCAGTAGAAGGATTCCCGTTTGCTCTAGCCTGGTGACCCTCCCAGTGCCTGGCTTTATAATAAAGGGGTAATGGTATACTAAGTTAGGAGTCTCTCCAGTCCTGCTTAAACTGATGTCAGTACTGTGGCTATTTTCATTTAACAACTAAGGAAACTGAGGTTGGTGTTCATAGTCACAAAGCAATAAGTATATGCAGAATAAAGGAAGACAGTGCTACGTCTAAATTATTTTGTCTGAGCATATTTCAGTTTTTCTCAGAAGTTCAACACCTTATGCTTTGTGTTGGGCATATGATTCAAAATAAATGGAAAACAATGAAAGTAAAAACAAATAAATAAAATAAATGCAAACTTTACCTAGGAGTGAGATTTAGCAGCTTAAAAAAAAGTGTTTAAGGGAATCTGTATTTTCTTTCATATTGTTTGCCTTTGTTTCTATTGGATTTTATTTATTCTGTTATTAGCTGAAGGGAGTTTTTAGGTACCATATAAAATAAGACTTTTTCTAAGTTATTTTCCCAGATTTTAAGCAGTGTTTTGACTTTGCTGTGCTATTTTAACCAGCTTTAATTTTAATATAATTTTATCAAGCATTTCTTTTTATGTTTTCTAAGATTTCTGTTACTATTATATTTAGAAATACATTCCCATTTCTAAGATAACAAGAATATTTGCTTTTTTTCCTTCAAGATATTTGAAACATAAATTCTGATGTGGCTAGGATGTTAAAAGAAATTCCCTACTTTGGTGCAGTTATTTACTCCTACATGTGTTTGTTTTGCCCACACATTTATCTAACCCCTGTCGCATACAGGTACACTTACGATGAATGAATCTGAAAGTGTTCCTGGTTTCAGGGAAATTATAATCTAATGTAGAGAGATAAATATCAAACAATAAATAAATCAGTAAGTATGATATTTTTAAATAGTGAGATTGTTGAGAAGAACAGTGAAATGGAATGATGGGGGATATGGGCTCAGATCTTAATGTTATCACCGAGGTGCTAAGATTTCAGTGACAACTCCAGGACATTTCAGCGAACAGACCTGAGGAAGGGTTTATGAGTATGGCTGGAGTGGCTGGAACTTAATGGTTGTGAGGGAAGGTGACCAAGAGATGAAACCAGAGAAGGTGTGAGGGAGGTCCTGTTGGCCTTTGAAAGCTAAGCTTTAGAATTTGCCTTTTATCCTAAGCACAAAGGGAAACCTTTGGTATGGTATGAAGTGATGTGCATTTTCAAAAGGACCCTCTGACTGCTAGGTGGAGAAGAGATTTTAGGGGCAAGAAGGAAAGTAAAAAGACAGGTAGGTAGGAAAAATATGTCCACCTGGAACAGACCCAGTATTCGGTCAGTAAATCCAAGGTTAAAACAAGACTCCTCTGATTTCGAGTAAGGGCACAGTCACTGCTGTTGAAATGCTGGGCATCGGGTGTGCAGATTATATACTAGTTTGAACCTGGTTTCGGGAAGGCCCTATGTATGGGACCATTCAAAGAAAAGCTGGGCAGTTTGCACCGTTGCTTGCTTGGCACCAGCAAGTAGTATGTGCTCGCTGGTGATGGATGGTTTTACTTTGTTCTGTGCACAGCGCTTTAGTGGCGGGAGGATGGGATAGTCCCCTGGGACCACATGGGGGTCCATGGGCTTTTCTTGCACTTTGTCTTCCCCTTGGTATTCTAGCCAAGGTATTAACTGTTTTTTAGCCATGTTTCCACCTAGAAATCTCACTATTATACATTATGCTTTTGTTCACATTTCTCGTATTAATATTTCTACCACATTTTAAACTCTTAAGTGTCTGAATTTCAGTGAAAATGAGGCAGAGTAGTTTGTAAAGCATAGTGAAGTTTTTTTTTTTTAAAATTGGATGACTGTGACTACGTGCAATTTATTATTATAATCCTCCCTTTCTTGAAGGCCCGTGAGCATTTGTTTGCTTAATCAGCATTTTATTTTTGTTCTTCATTTTAGAAATGATTCTGCCTCTTGACTTCCCAATCTCAGGAGACAATGGTATTTCCCTTGATAATATAGACAGTGAATTGCTCCCATGTGTGTGTTTTCCAAGTGTTGGCTTTTCAAGACATTCTCGTGAAAAAGACTAGTATTGCTAAGTCATTTTTTAATGTAAGGAGGTACATGTTTGGGTATTGAAATTAATTTCCCTTATCTTGCCATACAAATAGCCACCCCAGCCTCTTTGATTTATTACCAGGGATGGTTCAGCAGCACTAAAAACAGAGGACGGGAAGACATCACCTTTATGTGGCATCATTAGTCACAGCATTAAAAGCATCGTCCTGAGTGAACTGCTTTGCACAAGCTCCCGCCATGCCACAGGATCACCGTGTTTTCTTCCTGTGTGCTGGGGACGCTGGACCCAGCTATGACTCTGGGCCACATTTTTCACTTCCTAGTTGGTTGTCTCCATCCAAGCATCCCTTCTGTTTTTTCTGTCTTAACCTGATATGAAAGAACTTTGTAAGATGCAAATACAATCCCCAAGTAAAACCCTCTGTGTAAGACAGTCTACAAACTGGAGGTAATATTTTTTTTTCAAAGTGACTATTTTTATGAAATCGAGATAGATAGCAAGCAAATCAATTAATAAATAAAGATTCTCTGGGGTATGAAAGTCATCACAGGCTTTTAAAAGAGTCTTTCCAAACTTCAGCTCTTTGCAGTTGTTACTGTATCAGTCTGCTGTGTTACTAATTAGTTCTGAGATCTGGCCATGTCACTTGACTCTGGGTCTCCATTCTGGTCTGCATTTGTAAACTGGGTTCATGGAGGTAATATTTTATAATCATATATCCAACAAAGGACTTACATCCAAACTATATAAAGAAACTTCAGAATTCTACAGTAAGGAAAAAAAAAACAATTAAAAAATAAGCAAAAGACTTGAACAGACATTTCACCAAAGATACATGGAAGGCAAATAAACACATGAAAAGTTGTTCAACATCATTAGGCATTAGGGAAATGTAAATTAAAAACATGATGAGAGAAAAGCAAAAGCCCACAATGAGATACAATTATACTCCTACTATATGGCTAGAGTTAAAAATACTGACAATATCAAGTGCTGGCGAGGATATGGAGCAAATGACTGCCATGCATTTCTGGTGGGGATGCAAAATGGGATGGCAAATCTTGCAAACAGTTGGGCAGTGTCTTAAAAAGTTAAACGTATATGCTTACTACATGAACCAGCCATCCCACTCTTGGGTATTTATGCTAGAAAAATGAAGACGTAACTTCATGTAAAAACCCATACAAAAATGTTCATGGGAGCTTTATTTATAGTGGCCCCAAACTGGAAACAATCTGTGTGTCCTTCAGTGGGTGAATGGATAAACAAACTGTGGTACAACCATATAACAGTACTATTCAGCAATAATAAGGGATGCACTATTAATAAACCCAGCAACTAAGAACCCTCTCAGAGACCTTATGCTGAGGAAACCAAGCCAGTTTTAAAGGGTTATTTATACTGCATGTAACAAAACACAGTGATGGGGATCAGATCAGTGGTTCCCAGGGGTTATGAGTGAAGAGCAGGTTTGACTATGAAGGTCACAGGGAAGTTTTTGTGGTGATGGAGTCATTTTGTATTCAAGTTGGTGTTGAGTATATGAACTATGCATGGGGTAAAAGTCATAGAAGCGTGTACCCACTTCCTATCTCCTAACCCCAGAAAGTCAGTTTTACTCTATGGTACATCTGAAAAAACAAACAAAAATCTGAAGTCCAAACTTCTGCACAAGATCTTCAAAGCACACCGTACCCCTGGTGATTCATTTCATTCCTTCTCAGCATTCTGGCCCTTCTGTCGGGGTCTGACACTCTGTGGTCACTTCTGTGTTCTCTCCGTGAGCAGGCTGGTGCCTCTGCCCGGAGCCTCCCCTGCCCACCTGTCTGCCCTGGGACCCTCGTGGTTCAGGTGCTGAGACACTGTCACTCCTTCCAGGAAGGCTGCCTCTGAACATCCAACCCTTGTCCTTTTCACACCCT
Organism: Choloepus didactylus; assembly: GCF_015220235.1. NCBI lineage: Eukaryota > Metazoa > Chordata > Mammalia > Pilosa > Megalonychidae > Choloepus > Choloepus didactylus. The sequence goes on along the minus strand of NC_051307.1, from coordinate 225,380,257 downwards.
TTTCGTGGACTTAGCACCCTGCCCTGATGGCCTGCCCACTTGTCTGCCTTGCCTGCCAAGTTGTAAGTTCAGGGAGAGCTGATTTTACTGCTCATTCTTCAGCCCTGATAGAAGGGCCGTAAATAGTTCAGTAAATAAAGGAGTGAGGATAAGAAACCTTTACAGCCGCAATGGATTCAGCCTTATTTTGTTTCATTTTTTGCCTTCTTGTGTCTCTTACGCTCTTGCTGAAATTCCCTTACCTTTCCTTGCTCTTTTAGCAGGTCCCTTTTTTTTCCAAATATTGCACAAACTACTTGTTAAGGAGGAAAAATCAAGGTTTTAAGACCTTTATGCTTTTTTTCTCCCCTTTCAGTAAAAGTAAAATTATGTTGTAGTCATGAATATGGAGGGGTTTTCTTTCATTTTTATCAGAGATTAGATGGGTTTTATGGGGGACCATGAAAAGGCATTAGTGGTAAAATCTGTATTATAAATATATTTTTACATATTTACTAAGCCCCATCTAACAAATTCTCTTGGGGAGAGAAGAGACTTTCTGTGAAAATATTCAGCCCCTCTTCTGGAATAAGCACTAGTAAAAATGATTAAAAAAAAAAAAAAGCATCCGACAATTATATGGCACTTACTAAGTGCCATGCACTGCTTTAAGAAACACTTTATGTGTTTTAACGTATTTCTTCTTCACCACAACCCTAGAAAGCAGTACCATTATTATTTCTTTTTTAAACCTGAGAAGACTGGAGCGCGGAGTGGTTAGATAAATTGCCAAGGGTCATATTAGTCAGTAGTGGAGCTGGGATTTGAACCCAGGCAACCCCACTCGTCATCTTTTCCCTCCTTCTCTTCCTGCATCCTTCCTGTTGAGTTTTCTTATGTGGCAAAACAGAAACTCTTCCATAAACTTTAGACATGGGTATTGTGATTTCATCTCTTTCTGTATCTGTTGCTGCACAACAGATTACCAAGGACTTAGCAACTTAAAACAACTCTGAATTATTAGCTCAGAATTCCGTAAGTAGGAAGTCTGGGCATGGTATGGTTGGGTTCTCTGCTCAGGTCATCACAAGGCTGAAATCACAGTTTACCTGGACTGAGTTCTTGTCCGGAGGCTCTGGGGAAGAATCTGCTTCTAAGGTCATTCGGATGGTTGGCAGAACTGAATTCCTTGTGGTTGTAGGACTGAGGTTCCGTTTCTTCGTTGTCTGTCAGCCAGGGGCCACTCTTGGCTTTTAGAGCCCACTCACCTTTCTTGCCATGTAGCTCCCTCTACCTTGAAGCCAACAATGGTGTATCAGATCTTTCTCTTGCTTAGAATCTCTGATTTCCTCCCTCTCCAATGTCTAAATCCCAATTTAAAGGGCTTGTGTTTCTATCAGACCAACCTAGATAATCGTCCTCTTTTAAGGTCAGGTTATTTGGGACCTTATTACCTCGGCAAAATCCTTTTGCAACAACATCTAGATGAGTGATTGAATATCTAGGTGAAAGGTATGTACACCCAGAGACCAGGCACTTGGGGGGGCAGTCTTGGAATCCTGCCTTCTATGTTACATTAGTGCACTAAATAAGGCAAAGACAGAAACCAAGGCAAAGACAGAAACCGAGGCCAACTCGAAGGTATTTATTTTTCAGGAGTAATTACATAAATTCTTTCATGTTTTTAGAGTTTTTATCACCACATGATGCATTTTACATTTATTAGCTCATTGATTGAAAGCGTATTTGTGATCTGTGTACTTTTGTTTGCCTTAAGAGGCTTGAAAAATAATGAAGTAGACATAGGATTAAACAACACAATTGTCTGTCACTGACTAGTAAATTTATCATTTCTTTAGTGCTGTTTTGACCTGCAATTTCCCTTCAGTCTCCATATTCCATCTCCCTGTAGCATATTTCCCTGTTCTTTGGCTGTTTGAGCCCTCTCCATTTTCAGGTCTCATCTTCAATATCACCTCCTTATGGATGGATTCCTTGGCAGCCTTACCTAACGGAGGTTAAAAACAAAGTTAAGTGAAGTTGTTTTTTCTTAAGACTCTCTGGTGCTTCCTTTGCAGTGGCTTTGTAATTCTTTCTGGATTTGTTTGATTGCCTCTGTTTATCCCTGTCTCCCACTAGACTGTAGGTGTCAGGAAGGGAGGAGGCAGGGCTGTTTTGTTCTCCATCACAGGCCAGTGCCTAGACTGCGCTTAGTCCTGAACAGGCACCCAAAAATTCTGTGCTTAATTGATGAATAAATAGAAGGTATGGTCCTGGTATCTGTGGAACAGTTAACATCAACATTTGTTTTGAAAGGTTGCTAGAGTTGTAAAACCAAGTTAATCACAAGGTCACTGCTAAGATATTTGTTGTTTGAAAGGCACCTGATTGACAGTCATAATGCTCTTAAAAGAGAGGCGAGAGAGTCTACACATGGTAGAGCCAAAAAGGAATAGTTCCATAGTGTCCATCCAAATACAAGGTCAGTGGGTAAGAGGTTGGAGGCTGTCTCCAGTTGATGGGCTGTCTGATGTTTAGATCCTGGATTCCTTGCAAATTTTTAAAGCCCCAAGACGGATGTCTGTCTTTCCTCCCAGTTCCCCTTTGAGCAGCATCTCTCTGGTTTTCTCGTAAGCCTCACTGTCACCTCCAAGCAGCCTTGGTAACTGAAGACCCAGTTAGAAGCTGCTTGATCTTGGGTAAGCCAGTCAACCTCCCTCAGCCTCCCTGCTCTCCTCTGTGAAATGGGTGTCATCATTCCCACCTTGAAAAGGTCATTGGAAAGATGGAAAGTGTATGCAAATGTCTGACACACACTGAAATTGACAAGTGCTATTTTTATTATTATTAGATTATATCATTTTAGCCTTGACACTGTAAATCTGGGGTGGAATTTGTTGCTCATCTTAGCAACACATGGTTTTTGGGTGTACATTAAAAAATTACAGTAAATTTGAAAATCACTGGAGAAAATATTCTGCTTAATTGATTTTTATCATCATATATTAAACAAAAGATACATATGTGAAATAAATGAATTACACAAATCCTTATGCTGAAATAAATGCATTACACATTACAACTATACTGAGCACAATTTCTCACCCTTTTTTTGGTGATTATGAAGGCACTTCAGAGACTTGTGGTGCCTCTGAGTTTCTGTTATGAACTTTGATTAGCATTTTGTTATTGCTGTTTAAAAGTAGTTTTAGTTACTATTGAGTTCTGGAAAGCAACTTCTGCCTCTTCCTCTTTTCACATTCCTTAATACCTGATGTAAAAATAGGCTGTTTGAATAAATGCAGGTGGGCTCACCCTCCTGCCCTGGCTTGTGCTGGGAAGTAATACAACCAGAGGAGGAGCCCCCAAACAGCAGAGGAACTGTCATCAGAGGGGCTTTGAATTGCTCATTTCTCATAAAGTACCAAAAGTTGTTGAAATCGGTCAAGCCGTTATTACATTTCAGATGAGACCATCTTAGAGAGTAACAAGGGCAAAGTAAATCAATTTACATTTCCTTTTTCTTTAAATCACTCTAAAATGACATATTTGATGAATTCCCAAGGCAGGTTAAACACAAACAGCAAATGTGCTGAGGAGAGAATTGACGGGTCTTCTGTTCTATTTATTATGGATAGCATTTCTACTTATGAAGCTGCATTCCTGTCTTTTCATTTATGTCACCTGTCTTTTAATTCACTGAGTATGATTTAGAGAAGTCAGTGCACTGTGTTACTGTGGTATTTTGAATTTGTGCCTCTGATTGAATCTCAGCACAAGCCCAGAACAGAGAGCCAGTAGGCTCTTTGCTTTGCCCGTAATTAACTGGGAGAGCTTGGGAAATTTGCTCATTCTCTTTATATATGTGCTCCAGTTTCCTCTCCTGTAAAATGGGGCTATTTTCTTCTGGGGGATGTGATAATGAAAGGAAATGTCCTATAGTTGTGAGGAAAAAAAATTTAAATACCTTACAGATGATTTCATTTTTATTATTGTTTTCACCCTAATTAATATGCAAAAGCAGTGTGCCGTTTTCAAAGTTGTTAGCATCAGTTCATCATATTTCTAGGTGAAGAATGTAAAAGTGATTATAGGTAATAAATATCTTTTTTTTAGAAACTTATTGCAGAGGCAGTTTTTCCATTGTTAATGAGGGTAATTTGACTTGGTTGAAGGATTGCCGTTCTTAAGAATTAATGCAGTAATCCAATTCAAAGATTTAAAGAGATCTAAGATTTTTCACAGGTCGTGTGGTAGTGAATGTGCTCCTATCACATAGCAGCTAATGGACTTGAACGCCAGTCTGTCATTTACTGTTCCGTCACTGCATAGCCGCTTTGCCCTTGGTAGTGAGCATACTTTCCAAGCATTGCAGGTTATTTAGAAGCGTGGTTTATTTGTAACACCTTTGAGACATAGTATCCTATTTCCCACAGCCCCTAATTGCTATAAAACTTGGGTTATCTTTCTTAATTACATGTTTGAATCCTAATCTGCTAAGGTCTAAGGTATATCAGGCACAGAAGAGCTGCCTTCTCACCTTTCTTTTTCAAAGGAGAGCCTTTTATTTTTTTTAATATATGTTTAAAAACTAATTCATGTATCATTGTATTCACACATATAGGTTAATTCACGTGAATACAAAGGTGACATGCCTTGTATTCATAAGTTTCCACTTTTTATAATGAAGTATTATTAACAGCTAACAATATTTTGTAAAGGCTTATTTGTAAAGGATGTTGGAAATGCTATTTCCCCATCCTATTATGTTCCTAAATATTAAAAATCCCATTTTGAGTCAATTAGAAGCGTTCACTTTTCTTTCCACGTGTGCTCTCTACACTGCGTCACCATTCTGTGCACACAGGGACCTTTGTTCCTTAATTAGAAAAAGTACTGGAGCTCATTAATTGTGGTTCCAAATGGTGTGTTCTTGAATGTTGAGGCAATAATACATTCCAAGGAGAGATCGAACCCAAATCTGGGAGCAGTTCCGAGAACTGTTAACAGATAAACAGCAGAGGGTCCTTGTAGGGCAGCCTTCACATCCTCCTCTGTCCTTGAGGGTGTGGCTGGCTGCTCTTCAGTTTTAAGGCCAAAGAATGTCTATACTCTCAGGAGGAGGGACAGGAGGAAGGCCCAGAATATATAGAAATCTAGACCTTTACTATGATCTTCCCCAAAACGGATCAGAATTCTCTTTTGGACTTTTTAATGCATTAGTGGACACCATCCAGGTGCATTTGTATGTTAATGCAAGTGGGTGAATTGTTGGCAAACATGATAAAAGGTAGGTATCTGAATGTTTCATAGGCTGATTTTCACTTATGAAGGCAAAGGGATGAGCAGTGTGTCCTTCTGCTGGCATTGGACATCGGAGGAATTGCAAGAGTTTTGAAAGTTAAAACTCCCAAATTGAATTAGCAAAGCCTTAGGACCACATTAGTTATCAGCAAAGAGCCCTAATTTTCATGTGAAGAACAGGCATTTCTCCAGCTTCCATGAAACTCCATGCATCTAATGTTCCCAGAAATATTTACAGTGCAAATGATGAGCCTCTCTCACTGGTTGAGATCGAGATTCTAGAAGCAGAGAAATAAGGGGATATCTTGAGTGAAAAATCTCAGCATGCTGGGATGGTGTTTTCCTGTGGCTGGGCTGGACTGGCAAGGGAGAGCTGAGATAAAGGGATATGAAGAAGAAAGCAAAGTGTCAATTTGAAATCCAGAAATTTGAAAGTAGAGCAGGGTCAGTTCAATTCTCTTGGAGTAGCTTCTACCCAATCAGGTTGCTAACCCTCTAGAAGAAAAATGGCTCAGGGGCCACGAGGCAAGCCTGAGATCCTTTCCCGCCACCTCACCTGCCAACTACCTCATCATTTCTTGCCTTTTCCATCCCTGCCAAAGGATAAATTGCCCTCACCCTGTTAATGCTAGTGGAAGACATTATTAACAAAAGGGAGAGCTTCATAAAGGAAGAAGAGGAGCTTTGGCACGAGGCAGCGGCAGGACACCGTTTTTCCCTGTGCTGATGGTGGTATGGGTCAGAAACCATGAATAGGGAAACAAATATTATTTCCCTGAAATGTGCTGCTATTTAAAGAGACACATCTAGCTAGCAGTATACATGTATACATGTATTTTTTTCTACCACTAACCTTTTTTTATGTTGTATTTCTCGCAGGAAGAAAAATAGATTTTAAAATGTAAAAACCTGTTCTTCAATTGAGTATGCAAAAATCTCATTGCAGTATTTATTCCAAACCTGCTCTCATAATGTTCAGTCAAGGAGAAAACAGCAAAAAACAGTTGTTGATGGACTTAGCACAGAACTGGATTAAATAAGCATTAGTCTACTGAAGCTGATTACAGGAATATGAAAATGCAGTATCTTAATGGTACATATTTTTATGTGGCAGCTCAGTTGCCTTTCATTTTGCAGCTAATATGTCTATTCTTATGAGTCATTTACTTCTTTAATTACCTTTTGCAGGCAAGGCACCATGGTATATTAATGTGAATGATTTTTACTGCCAGTTTATCACACAATGCCCCAGAAGTTGAAAGGCGTAATTGACTTGGAAGAACAGCTCATGAAGGAAACAATATTTAGTTGACAGTTTTCCTTGTACTCTCCGTTGACGTTTATGAGTTTACACTATGCTAAAGGAGTAATAAACACAATTTTCTTTCAATAACAGGAAAGGGTAGCTTCTAAAATACATTTGTGGAAAACACATTTGTTCATTTCTTGAATAATATGAAAATAACACATTTCCAGTGATAAGACCTCTCAGATTGCCAATTGAATTAAACCTTTGAAGATGCATTTATAACCTGTCTCAGAGCATTCAGAGACACTAGGGTTCGTGTGATTGACTCAGTGTAATGAATATTTAAATTATATACAGATTTGGATAAATCATATTTAAATCTAGGTGTTAGGGTGGGAACATTCGGGTTGTGTCATCCAAACTTCCACGGGGAGGGAAGGCAAGAAGGGAGCTTGGGAATTATCTGGAGGAAGATTTTCTTTCTCCAAAGGAAGGGGAAAGTCTGACAGTATGTTTTGGGAAAATAAAATAAAGAAGGCACAGTTGATACAACTCCTTATAAGGGCGAGGCTTTGAACAGTTAAAAGACTTGGTGGCTGGTGCTTTGGCTTTGGGATTGGTGCCTTAACTTGACCAAGGCAGTTAGCAAGTGCTTTTTTTTCTTTTAATGGGCACACATTTGGCCTTAACAAGGTTCAGCATCTCGGACCTGGCCCTGGCTTGGCACATTGGTTTAGAGGGAGTTAAACTTTTCACAGTTTTCTGGATTGTTTGCCGTTCAGTCCTGTGCAACATAATGAAAGTTTTCTAGCCATCTGTTGTTAAGCTGGCGGTAAGCAAGGCCAGTATATCCAAACAAAGTTCTGGCCTTCTATAAACTGAACCTGTCAGTTTAGCATAGCTTTGCTGACCCCTCCAAGCAACAGGGCAGCCGTTGGTACCAGGCGCTCCCTGCTTTCAGAGGGGAACTATTTTGGTGGGGAGGGGGTGGGAGCCTGTTTACTTTTTCCACTCAGTGTTCCTCTCACTGGCTTGGACTAGTTTATACTTAATCTTTAAATGGATACTTGTCCCCCCTCCTTTGGTGGGGAGGGCAGGAATTTGTTCTTAATAGGGGATTGTAACTTTTCGAACAAGGTATGAGTGTTTGTCTATAAATGTGTGTGAGGTGGCTATGATTAAAAAGGATGTTCTAGGCCGTTATTTTTGTTTCAGTATTTTGTCTTTTGGTGTTTGGGGACAAATAGTCCAGGCAACGGGAGCGCCTATATTTATTACTTAGTTTATATAACTAAAAATGTTTCCGAGCTTTAAAAATACTTTTTTTTCTTTTGTTCTGTGTTTGTATTTCATCCTCTGAAGTTAATAGACAGCGGAAGCAACCCAGCAGCAGAGCATTTTGACAGTGCTCCCTGCTCTCGTATGGGGTATTTATTACCTGCCTCTCTGTTCCTGTGTACAAAGTATATGTATTGCTTTAAATCGCCCAGCTTAACCTCAAAATAATTTCATTGTTGTGTGGTATTTCTCTTCTGCACTCAATGTTTAATTCTTATTTCCTGTTTAGCAGTGTTTCCTTGCTGTATGTGAAATATTCCTACAAATTCAGATCCTTGATATAACCCATCCCCTGACTTTTGTGGGCTTCCTTTTGTTAAAGACACCTTCTAGGTGCTGCTGTATTTTTATCTTGGCCTTGCTGTGCCGTATTTTCTTTCTGGTGTTGCTTACATTTGTGTCCCGTTAAGAGAGGGCTCTAGGGAGCATTCTTAAACTTTTGTACCTATTCCCAATTTGTTAAAATCTATGGGGAGAATGGCCATTCTCATTGAATAACTATTTTGGCCACTCCTGTGGCCACCTCCGCCTCACTAGATGGTAAGCACACCAACATTCCACCCAGCAGCAAAGGAGGAAGGCGCTGAAAGGGTGCACATTTGTCTAAAGCACTAACATGAGAGGGTTTGGACTCAACTTTAAGTGCAATCAGGAATGTACCAGGGTCAGGAATTCCATAAATGGGGGTGCTGGGCTGGAGAACCAAAGGAATAAACAGAGAGAGACAAAGCTTCCCTTTTAAGGGACAAGGAGTATTGCAATAGTGAGAAATATTCTATTTACAATTTAAATGAGTACGCTTACTCTGAAATACCATACGTCATAATCTGTTTTTAAGGTGACTGACATATGAAGTGCTTTTTTGTTTTAAGGTTAAAAAAAATGTACTTCGGGTAGAGTTTGGGGTGTAAATGTCAGGTGCAACGCACCGTGTGCTCACTCCAAGAGTCAAGCAAATAACCTTGGCATTTAGGACACTTCCTTTAAGAACATGAAATTGTATTTTGTTGTGTCTTATTGTTTTTTTTTTTAAGTAGGACTACATTAAGAGGTCACCTATTAGCTGTGTTTTTGCTGCCTCAAACTCAGCCCTTCTGTCTATTAAAATCAAACCACTGTGTAAACATTCCAGTGTTGCTTTTGGTCCACAATGGCCGTGGGGATCAGGTTTCACCTGCCTGCACATCTTCAAGCAATTAGAGCAATTAGCGTGAAGCCATTTCACATTCAAGGATTCAAGGTCTATGGCGACATTCAAGTCCAAGAGAAGTCTGAAGGGGAGGGAGAGGAAGAAGCCGAGAGCATGGCAACTGTTCCATGGCCATGAGCAGACAATTTCTCTTTAAAAAATGGTAGCTCTTTAATGATGTTATTATGAGGTTTTGAAATGACATATCAAAAGTTGTTTATATTTAAAGAAAAAAAAAAAGCCCAACAGTCATTTAATTATACTAAAGGTCTTTATACATGGCAGATTTTAAAAAGACTTTTAAGCCACGAGAAATGGCGTGTTTGCTGCTCCTTGCATTACAAGGCTAGTGACAGCATTCTTTCTCAAGGAATAATGTGTTTTATAATGTGTAAGGGAATTTGCATTTCCCTTTTAAACCTCCCTGTTTTGGATTAATGTTATCATTACAACAACATGGAATATTTAGTTGGGAGATTTTTGGAGTTAAGTCTTGAAAGCAACTGCTTTTTGTGTTGTGTTGTTTTTAGTTTTTTAAGGCTAGAGAATAATAGTGGTGACTTTAACAGATTAAACCAGCTGGTAAGGTTTAAAGATAGAGTCAGCTTTAGTACATCAGATAACCGCTTAGGCATGAGCGAAAGTGACATACAAAACAGCATTAGAATCCAGTCGAGTTTTTGTTTATTTGTTTACTTTGCTTGCTTTGTACATTTGTAATGTAGCTATGCAGAGCTAAACTGAGGAAGGCCTTTTAAATTGGTTAGCACATTTTTAAATCCACATTTGACTCTTGGTTTATTATGCAGAAAAGGGGAGGAGGGGCAACTAATTTTAAAAATCCATGCATGCTGCAAAGGAAGATCTTGCTTTGCAATCCCAGAGGGTGTTCGCAATCAGGAATAACCGCAGGCTAAATTATAATGTGGAATTCTGTTGCCCTTTAACCTGAAGCTGCCTGTTCCCATTCAGTGTTTGTTAACAAAACCTCTAAGTACAAAATTGTTAGAATTACTTTTTCATTATATGCATTGAGTTTAATTAAAATAAGAGGTTTATTTTTTAAAAATAATTGTGAGCTCTTGAGAAAGTTTTGCGATAAGTCCTTTAGAGGTTTGCATCCAATTGGTTTAAAAGCTACTAGATGTTGAACACTTACATCTGCGGGATTTAATGCATCTATCTGTTTGTGTGTTGGAACATTTGTGTTCATTCAGTGACTTAGCCATTTTAGGGAACTGGCTGCTTAGAGCTCTCTAGCCCCATCTCGAACTGCTTAAAGCTCTTCTGTTGAAAGATGATTTTCCTGACCGCCCACCTTCGTGGCGCCCAGGCCGTGTGCCTTTTGATACCGCAGTGCAGAGCAGATAGAGGGGATGCTAATAGAGTGCAGCATGTTGGACACTGAGCAAGGTAAGGGTCTATCTTTCCCCCTGCCCCTTGGAAATGGGCTGCCGGGAAGTCTTTTATAATAGGACCATCCGAGTTAGAGAGGAGCATTTGAATTGGCTACTCCACCCCTCCTGAAAGTGCAGAGGCAGGCGTGGGAGTGCTGTGGGGCTCAGAAGGGAGGTGAGACAGTAAGCCAGATCTTTCCCATTTTTTTCTCTAGACTCGTGCTCTGTTTCTGTGATCTGCCTTTTGAACTGTTTTTGTGGCTGATCAGTTCCACCTAATATATCTCTTGATTTCTGCTATTGTAATACTCGGGCGACATGCTGTTCTCTTCATTTTTATAAGCTTTAGATGCTTCTGCCTGTCATATTCTGGCGGTTTATCTTCAGCGTCTGGATTTGCTTTCAGACTTGAATGTCTATCAAGCTGCCGTTGCTTTGAATGTGAGATCAAAAGAAGATGAATTCCAGTAAAAAATTTCCTTCTATGAAGAAAAGATTGGGGCCTATGTAAACATCCCACTGACAGCTCCCAATGAGTTATTTTAGCCGAGTATTAGCACCTGGATGACAGTCCAGCATTCCACGCTAAATAACAAATCAGTTGCTTCTGTGGCAGAAGAACATTGCCACAGCAGCAGTACATTTTCAGAAGGAATCCTTTTCTTCCTGCCTTTTTTTTTTAAATTGAATATGGCTGTTCGACTCTTCATCCTGTCTTTCAAGCTAACTTGCTGTGCATTCAGCAGTTTACTTTTCTTTGCAGTATCTGTCAAGTAACTGTGGTGACAGAAGACAGGTCTTCGATAATTAGTTTGGGGCGGGTTAAGGAGTGTTCAAGAAGTAGGTTAGCTAGGCATCTTGAGATAAACAGGTAGTTTGGTCGATTGCAGAGAAGGAAATTGTAAAGGAAAAGCAGCAGAAGCAAGATCAAGGGCGTGTCCCTGGAATGCAGGACAATGTAATGTGTTCTTTAAAAATACATGTGATAGTATCCTCTAAAGCCTGTGAAATCTGCATTTTCTTTCTTTCTTTCTTTCTTTTCTTTCTTTTCTTTCTTTCTTCTTTTTTTAAGCATCCTGCCTATGTAAATATCACCAGAAAAATATATCAAGAGCAGGTTTCCCGAAACCCTGTCGGCATGTGTTTGTCTGCGTGAATGAACCGTGTTTGGCTGGAGTTCGGTCCAGCCAGGGTACACTTCATGAGCTGTGCCCCCGCTAGCAGATCTGGAGTGATTTAGATATGTGTAGGGTTAATAGATTTAAGTGCTAAATGCAACTTTGAGAATTACCTGCAAGCTCCAACTGATCTTTCAACTTTGAAAGTGAAGAATTACTTGAGGAATTCTTGTGGTTTCTTTGTCATTTAGTCAGAGCCGAGCCAGCTACTGTGGAGGCAAGCCTCCCTGAGGTTGCCTACAAAGGGCAATGTTCCAGTGTGTTTTCTCCTCCAGGGTGCTTCAGCCGCACAGCACTTCCTGTTTATTCAAACATCTTTTTTACCACTCTGCAACCCCCGCTTCACAGAAACAGCCAGAACCCATCTACAGCGAGAAGACGGAAATCCAAAGGCAGACAGTTCGAGCTCACTCCGTCAAACTCTTCATTTTCTCTGTAAGTGTCCAGAGAAAAAAGGAACATTTTCACTGGGTTAAACTTTTAAACTTGGGATCTGCTCCTGCTCAGACATTCTTTGCAAAATAAGATGATCCAACTTGTTTACTGCTTTTTTCTTCCCCCTCCTTCCTCTCTCCATTAAAGGCTTTTCTTCCTTTTTAGAGATTTGAGAAAACCGATTCTTTCTAACTCCTTGTTAATTCACTCTTACTTTCAAATGTGTCTTTGGATATTATCAGCCTAAGTAAGCAGCTGTTTGTTGTCAGGACAGTTTTATAGACTGAATGTAGATTAGAACTTCTCTGTCTGCTTATCGTGACATTTTTTGTGTTGCCTTTTTTTTCTTTCTATTATCACAAGTAATTAGAGAGTGTAGGGACGATGCCTTTGTAATGGGGGACACTGTGTCTGCAGAATTGTCGTCTGATGTTTGCATCATGACGCTGTCATCTTTTGTGAATCGGTCTTGATAATATTTGTACCAATTTCATGCCAATAAAAGTCAGACTGCTGAAACACAGACGGTCATTATCTCATTCATATTACTATTGTTTGAATGGAGTGGGCTGCGAAATGAAGGAGAGAGCCGGCCTCACTTTCCGTGATGGCTGTTAACTTTGATGTTGGAAGGCTCCCCTCACAATCTTCATTGTGGACGATTGGTATAGCCGGGAACCCTTGGAATTGGGCTGCTCCTTTCTCTGTAGTGGTAACTGCTCTTAGTCCTTTCTATTGAAATGACTTTTTTTAACACATGGCTTGACATTTTTTAAAAGGGTGCCACCTTTTCCTCTCTGATGTGGTCTTTCCTCTTGTTTCCCTCTGCCTCCCCCAACCTTGACCCCTGACTTCAGTATAATTGGTAAGCCAGGTGCCATTTTTTATTTTATTTTATTTTTTTTAACTATGTACTGGTCAGGGGATAGACAGGAAATGGAAAATTCATTCTTTTGATCTTAAGAGGATTGTTATTATTCTGAGCCTTGTTTGTTAGTCCCCAGACTAAATATCCTTAAATGTTAGTGTCTGAAACAGCATCTATTAGAATAGAGAAAGAAACATGCTCTGTAGTTGTCCTAACTTCTAATGGAAGAGACATTTTAAATAAATAAGTGTGTGTGTGTGTGTGTGTGTGTGTGTGTGCGTGTGCTGCTGTGCTGGCTTTTTTAATGTTCAGAAGTTGTTCTACTTTGCAAGAAAAAAAATTATGTTTGCGACTGCCTTAAGGACAATTTGTTTAACAGTAGGAGTAATTGCAGGGAAAATGGAAAGAGTGACTGAAGGTATTTACTCAGATGTTAGTGTAGGTGTGGGGCCGAAAACTCAGTGTGGGAACAGTGGGCTGCTTTTCTTGGTATCTCAGTCTGTTTGATGACCATCAAATTTCCCAGCTCGCTGGTTTTGTTTTTTCTGGATGGCATGTTTGATTATTTATCAGAAGGGGAAGGGAGTAGCTGAAGCAAATAAACATGTGACCAAGTTCTGTTTTGTTTTCCACTCAGAAAGCCATGCCCTTTAACAGATATACAGACAATAATAAATGCATTGTTTTATGATAAAAGGAAATTATATGTGTGTTTTATTTTTTTAAGGCAAGTGAATTAACCCTTAAGGCTCAGGAGCCTTTTTGCTTTCTGAGAATTTTCCAGGCTTTTAACTGAGAACTGACCTATTGCAGGGTGTAGTTTTATAGTACAATATTTCCCAGGATTAATTCTTACATAGTTTGGCTTTTCTAGATGTTTTGCTTAATTGTGCCTGCCTCAGAAGCTCTGCTTTTATGCTGCGTGTGTGTATGTGTGTTTTACACAGTGATACCATTGGGCAAATCAGTGCCTCTCACAGTTTTGTTGAAGGCTCTATTCTCACTTTAGATCTGGACATGAATTATTCTGTTAAAGGAAAAGGATACCAGAATGCCTGTGAGCGGTGTACAATGTAAGTTATTAGAGGCCAGTGTTTCACTACTCTCTTTAAAGATGTTGGGCAAGTGCTGTAATGCAGTCTACCTGTACATCTGTGTCCCTCAAAAATACCTTCCAGTCTTTAGTGTTATGGAATGTAATTAAGGAGCCTCAGGGATCTTATTATGTCAAATTGACGACTCCTCTGGCCTAGGAAAAGGCTCATACCACAAGAGTAAGAGTCCAAGCAAATGATAATTTTATCTTTTTTTGTTGTTGTTGTAATTCTCAGTTGGGGTTTGCACAACCACATGTAAATGTTCCTTATACAAGGCACATAGGCATACAGTAGTAACACATATGCACACACTGGCACTTTCCTTAAAAGTAGAACATGATTTCTGTAGGACTCCTTCACTTATCCACATCCTACAGAAGTGATGCGCATGGTCCTAGCACAGTGCCTGCCCTGGTGGTATCAAGCCCTATAAATCACAGCTGAAAGTCTGTTTCATTGCCTATACTGTGTTGGAATGTGGATTGAAAATATGCACACAGAGGGATTCCCTCTTCACTGCCTATATAAGGGAACAATGCAGCAGACTCTTGTGTTCATGCGCCTATACAGCGCGGCTGCCACCAGCATCGCCGTGCCTGGGACTGGGAGGCGGCGCGGCTCTTACAGAAGACAAGGATGCAACAGAGGCCTTTCCGCCGCCTCTGCTGTCATCTTGGGTGACTCTCCAAAAGGCAGCTGGGTTGGTTGATCGTACTTTGTACTTATATAGAGCGCTTTGTCTGTGGAAATCAAAGCCCCTGACTAACTAATATTAACTCATGAATCCTCAGAGCACCCTTGGGACATAGGTAGCTCCAAAGACTATCCCTCTTTTGAGGTGGACAAATGTCCTGCTGTTAAAATAGTTTACAATTTCTGGATGTGTCTGTACGTAACACTTAGGCTATACCTGGAAGGGGTATGCTCTAGATGCCCCGGGAAGCGTTTTTTTCCGAGACATATTCAGCCCCAACCACAGCAGTCCCATGAGAAAGTCTCTTGCCATGAAGAAGCTGGACTGGAAAATATAGCTAGTGTATAGTGTTGATTGTGGTGGGAGGGAAAAGGCAGTGAAAAGTAGTCGTGTTAAGCATGTTAGAGTCACAGGATATGTTTTTTTAAAGATACAGCATGGGCTGAAAATGATAATTTTTGTTTTATTTCACTTTAATTCAATATGATGTTGGCAATTAAACTTCCACAAAAATCAACTTAGTTTGTTTTGTGCAAAGAAACAGATACTGCTTATTGGCCATGCAAAGCAAATCAAGTTGCTCTATGGTTGCATGCTTCGGGGGCGACAAAAGAATCAGAACATTCTGTTAACCCTCGGTTGTTATCATGTGATTCTTCAATTCTGGTGTGTCCTGGGCCTTCTTGCTGTGGTTAGTGAGCACAGTGTAAAAGTTAGTCCCATACCATTGTCTGTTCCTTTTGCGAGTTCTTTGTTGAAAGCTTTTCCAGAAGACTCTAGAGTAGGGTGATGGTGCTTGAGCTGTTGGTTTCCAATGCCATTTGTCAGTTGGAAACTGAATATTGGAATGAGATTTGAAGTCTCTACTCAAAATATTAGTTTTAATTCTAGAAGGTAATTTTTAAAAGACCGTAAATATTATGATTCCAGTTTTTCTTAAGAAAATTACTTTAAGCCATACCCTGAAATGTTGACAGTGAGTCATATGTAGGTGATGGCATTACATTTGCTTTTTTATTCTCTTATTAATTCATTTCTATATTTTTCATATATTCTACCATGAATGTATTACTTCCATAATTAGTTATCATTTATAAAACACTTTTAAGAATCACTTAAGAATTACTTACTGCATGCCAGGCTCTAATCTATGTATAAATTATGAGGTACATACTGTTATTTCCCCCCATTCTTAAAGATGAAGAAATGGAGGCCGAGAGAGGTCAAGTAGCTTGTCCAAGGTCACACAGCTAACAAGTGGTAGAGCTGGGTTCAAATCCTGGCAGAATGACTGGTAGGCACTTAGACACCGTGTACACTGCACCTATGAAAATAAATTAATGCTTTTTGAAAGCAAACGATTGTTTCTTTGGAACTCCTGTGATTCTTCCAAGGTCAGTAATTACTCCAAATTTCCAGGGAATTCTTATTTCTTCATGTCTGGAAACTCAAGTGCACCCTATGCTAAACTGTGATTACTGGAAGTTCCAAGGATTATTGTCATTCTGTGAGCACAGCTCTATGAGCATCACCTCTGCACCTGAGGAACAGTTTTTTGGTTTTTGGTTTTGTTAACCACCTTTTAAAGAAAATGATTCTAATTCCTTGACCAAAATAATCAAATCTGTTTTTCTTTTCTTGTTTGTGTTATCCGCCATAAAAGTAAGATCTTTTTAAAGTTCACTACAAAATGAGATTAGTGTCCTCTATGCATAATCCATTTGAGTGTGGCTTGGATTAACTGATTTTTTTTTCCTAAACATATCCAAATTCTTCTTTAGAAATGTGTCATGTCAGGCAAGTAGTTCTGAATTGTTAGAGGAAGAATTCTAACTCCGCAGGTTTATGTATTTAGTGGCCGTTTTTGGTTGTGTCATTCTTAAAGTACAAGGGCAGGGGTTCTAATCCGGGCTGCTGACCTCGGGCGTGTTAAAACGTCTGTTAGGTAAAGCAATTTAGAACCAAGCCAGATAGGTAGTTGGCATTCAGTAAGTGTGAGCTATCATTTTCTTTATTGGCAGCAGCGTCTCTGCCTCACTCACTATTTGAACTCTAGGCAGCCATTCCTGCTATGTTGTTGTAAAAGTCCAGGCATGGCATTAGTTTAAGGATTGGAAAGGATCAGGATGAGCCATATTTGCTCAAGTACCTTCGCCAGTGTAAGGAGCTAGGATGCTCAGCTGCAGGTCAGCTGGGCAACATCAGGCAATTCACATCATCCCTCTGGTCTCAGTTAGCTCTTTGCCTTTACAGATTATTTTTTATTTGATAGAGTAATTTTAGAAATTAAAAAAAAAATAAATGAAAGGGACACCAGTGGTTTGAGATCACTGGGAAGAAGGAATCTTTGCCTCCCGCCACCAAACAAAATCTCTCTCTTATGCACAGGAGAATATATTATATGTGTTATAAAAATAGTTCATTTAAGAAGTTGTTATCACATACCAGGCACTGTGCTAAGGACTTTCACATGCATATCTCGTAATCCTTAAAATTTAACCTTTCTGGTCCTGGATTTCCTTGTCTGTTAACTAGATACAGTAGTACCTCACGATATGTGAAGATTAAGTGAGATGATATGTCTACAATGTTTACGACTTGCCTGACAAGTAAATACTCAAGAAGTTGCAACATTTATTATTATATTCCTTATCCCCAAAGACCAAGCGCCAAAGCAATTTTAAGAGTGTAGTTTTTAACTGCGCCCCCCCCCCCCGCCCCAATAAAAAGAAGGCAGTTATAGCACTGTGAGAGTCTACAGTGGGTTAAAAAAAGCAAAACAAAACAAAAAAGGGCTTGAAATCCTAGTGGGCCTGAAAGTGGTGCCCAGTGAGTCTAGAAAGAGATGTGACAAAGAAGAGGGTAGAGCATAAGGTCCAGGTTTCCTCTGTATGTGAGCTAAAGCTGGTCTTGGGTTAAACTGTGAGAAGAAATGTGTGCTATCTTAGCTCAGTCTAACAGAGATACTGTGCTTGCTTTATGAAAAGTTCCTTTCGAAAAAGTCCAACTTTGGCTCATCAGAATCAAGAAAGAAAGGACTTGTCTCCAATGGCAGTTGAGGAAGGGGATAAGAATCAAGAGACGATGGTGATAGCATCAGTATCCCGAGAGAAGACGGATGAACTCAGATAGATAAGAGGTAAAAGCAGTGTGAGGGAGAGCAGAGAAGAGAGCTGGGCTGGTTAGTTCCTGCCTGCCCGCCTCGTTGGCATTTTCCATCAGAGCAATAGAAATTTGAGCACTGCAAGGAGTTCGAAGTGGCACTAGTCCCTTGGGTCTGGGGGGTATCAGAGAGCTCCGCTGTTTGAAGGAATTGGATTGTGAACAGGATTTTTAAGGAAAGGTAGAAATTAGATGGCAAAGATTCTTAGATGCCTTGCACATGTAGGTAGAGAGCAGGGAGGGCAGAATTGCAGGTGTGGGGAGGTGCTAGGAGAGCCCTGGAGATGGGAAGATCTAGTTGAAAAAAAGCAAGTCGTCTTTGCAGGGAAAAGAAAAGAGCTAAAATTTAGAAGATGGTGGCACCATGAAAAGGCCGTTCCCCTTCATCCTGGAGGCAAAGGGACCTGCACCCATGCAAGTCTCTTGGCTTGTTAGGGCTGTGTATCCATTTGCCAAGACTACCCATAGCCATGCTAGGTCTAATCAGTGACCTTGGGAGAGTATGAGTATCAGGTTCTCATGAGACAGCGTTTGTTTGTTTCTGTTTTTCCATCCTAGCCCTCCCTATACTTGTGACCTTGGACAAGTCACTGAACCTCGGTAACTCTGAACCTTCACTATAAATCTGGAATTATGAACCTTCTCCTGCCTCCTCTCCTTGCCCTCCCTACCCTTGGAGATGTTGGGAACAGGAAATAAAATAATAATTGTAGAGTGACTAACTAGGACAGTGCCTGGCATAAGTAAACTATTGAATATGTTGTTTTTATTTTAGTATCTAAACCTCACATGCAGGAAGTTACTACTCTACTTTGTCCCTATATTTCTAAATGTTCCTCATTTCTTAAATTGGAACAGGGGTAATCTGTGATACAAGTGTAATCTTTGCTATTCTCAGTAACTATTTTGAGAAATATAAATTGTTGGGGAATATTAAGGCTTTTTTTTTCCTATCCTGGCAAACTTTGGCCAAATAGTGAATAGTTCCACATTTTGGATTATTAGCCTTATTCTTATCTATGTTGGAATGTTGACTCTGAATCCTTTTCATTGTTTGCTTCTTTGCCCAAAATTAAGGAAGGGAAGGAAGGTCTTTTGTGAAGCAAAGTATTCATGGCTGCTAATTGCCTCAATTTAGGGCATCCAGAGTATGTGTGACTTATATTAGAAGAATAAAAAAAAAAAATATGTCACCATATTTGAGCAGGAACTGGGTTCAGTGTTGCTAGCAAAATCTTGGAACATCTTCCCATTATCTTGAACATGACTAGCCAGGTTATTCCGCAGTCTTCAAAATTAGAAAGTCTCATTCCAAGGCACTAAAAAGATGTGAATCTGAATTATTTATTCTTAGCAAGAATTGCCAGGCTGAACCCTCATCAAAGACATCTGCAGAAATCAGTCATCCCATCCAGTGAGCTAATAGATCCCTTTGATTAATTTATCTTTACGTTAGCTCCCTATTTTCTGGGACCCTGGAGAAAAAGGGCTGGGCCAATTTATGTATTTATTTCCTTTTAAACACAGTATGATCCCAAACAAGGAGGGAAGCAAGAGTTTGACACAGCATCCAACTGAACATTTTAGACATTTTCTAATAAACTTGAGTTTTGTTTCACTGCACTGCAATGCCAATGTTGTCTACAGTCATAGGACCCCAGGGCTGTGATCTTTTCAATGCTCAGGAGCTAAGTAGGCGCAGGCTTGGGCAATGTTTGAATGGAATCCCTCCAAAGACAACTGAGGGGCGGAGCCTTGGTGGTGGTGATTCAGTGTCTGCCCCTGGCTCCAGTGGGGAAGCAATCAACCTGTGCCTGAGCACAGTGGTTACGGGGCCTTCTCTTAATAGGTGTATCGGAGGAGGAGAATGATAGTGTGGGTTTTTTTATTCCCCTTCTTGCAGAAGACTTCAAACAGACTTCCTGACTATTTGTAGCCATTAAACTTATTCAGCCTGTTTTGCAAGAGGATCATAGATATCCTTTTATTTTTTTAATCTCTTAAAAATTCCCATCCTTTATCTTCTTTGGTGGGGACGTATCCTCTATGTCCCTTACAAACAAGAAAGGTTACTCATAATTGCAAATGGATAAAGGATTTGCTGACCCCCTTCTGCTTCCTGGGTTTCCTTTGAGGGTGGCGCAAGCAGCCAAGTACCTCCTCCTTTCTCGGGTGCTCTCATATCTGTGTGTGAATGTCTCCGGCGGTCAGTGCACAGGATGGCATTTGAGCCCATGGCGCGGATGCTGGAGAATCATGGCATGGTGCCAGAGCGCAGTTGTACAATTCTGTTCTCCCTCATCCAAGTGCTTAGAAAAAAAGAAAAAACCGAATACCATTTGCCATCTCTCCCTCCTAAGAAAATATACCAAATAGATCGATTGCCAACATTAAGAAAAAGGAAATCCCAGCCTACCTGTGCTTATGTCTTTACAGTAGTTGTTAAATTTCAAAGTAAAAAGAAAGCAAGGAGCATAAATAATAGGTATTATAGCAGTGATAACCACTCTACATGTAGTGTAAAGAATTTAAAATCATGTCAGTAATGCTATGTGAAATTTGGAAGTAGATCTGAAAAGTGGAGGTGCAGGCTGCTGTGGAATCAGAGAGATGCTGCAGGGGTGCAGGTGGAGATGGGGATGCTCTGTCGCAGTCTCATCTCCCCCCACCCCCGTGTGCGGAGGACACAGCCCCTGGGCCACAGCTTCTTTTAGGGCCAGGAGGACAACAAGCTTTGACCTCTCCATTTCCTGTCCCTGAGATGCTGTAGTGGTGGGGTTGTTTCTGTTCCAGTTTTCCACCATGTCTATGTAGATACTGTCTCGTAAATTTGTTTGCAAAGACTTCTTCAAGCATTTTAGGAAATCTATGCAAAATGACCTCGCTAAATAAATGTCACCTGTTAGTGAATGCCCCAGAAGTGTAAGATACTTTCTTTACCTGTCACAACTCAGACGTAGATGCTATGTAGAACTTTTCCCTTTTAGGTCACCGCTTCAAATCTAAATCCCAATTAACCTAAAGGCTTTGCTTTCTGACCCACCAAATCAAGTGAATTGACCACTAGTGAGTGCTCAGAGTACAGGCCTTTATTTACAGGAGCATGGTGTAGATCAAGCAGTGATTGGGGGAAAAAAGAGATGATTTTTTGATGGTTCTTACCCCTGAATTTTAAAGTTTTAATAGGGAAAGTGTTTTGTTTTTTTGTTTTAGTTAGGACACCAATTATGTCACTTGATGATTAGCTGCAATGTTTTCTTTCCTTATGCATCTGATATTTCCATGATCGCTAGAATCCCTCTTTGAATTTAGCTTATTTTCCATTGTCCTGTGAGAGCCAAATGCTCCATTTTAAATATATATATATATATATTTTTTTTTTTTGCATTCATTTTGGAGAACCAGATGCCTTGGAATGCTACTGATTCTGTAAAAGGGCCCCCAGCACTATCAGCCACTCTCAGTTCTTTTTTTTCCCTTTTTTAAAGTGATGTGCACTCCTTTCTGTGCTGCACTGGAATGACCACTGTGTCTAAAGCAAGGAGGCGGTAGAGCTTCCCTGCGTGCTCAGTCCAGCGCCTGGCTACTGAGCAACTGGTGGACTGTGTTAAATGATGAGTAGTGGTGTTAAGATGGTAGCTTGTTGCTGGGGTTGAACTAAGATAGCAGGTTAGTTGAGAGGGGAGAAGGTTCTCTGGATGGACTGAAAGTGCATGTAGATGATGAGAGATAAAGGAGTGAACATGACTTCTTTCTTACTAAGCTTCCCATGCTGCTTTTTATTAGTTGCTCTTCCTCCCACCCGCATATGTGCAGTGGCTGTTGATTAGCCTGTGAATTATCTGAGAAGCAGGTTTGATCTTGAGAGATGGGTAGGGTCCAGGAAAAGAAGTTAGAGGAAGGGTGGCTGACTCAGACCAGCTTTTAAGTTGGAAACGTGACAGTTTCTCTGGGCCGACCGGAAATGAGCAACTCCTCAACTGGCTAATAAGGCACGTGCTGTCTTTCATTTTGAGGGTGTTCAGGACCTCACACTATTTGAGGTGATTTGCTCTGAACTGCGATCAGTTACATGTGAGAAGAAATACATATTAAAAGTTTGCAAACAAGTTTTAAAAAGTTTTAGAGGAACACGTAGATGTATTTTGTTTTCATGTTCCAGTTCCATTTCAGAAAAATCAAAACTGAGTTTGAGCATTAAGAACAACTGATTGGTAAGGGAACAATTTGGCTTTTAGCTCCTTGCTTCTTCGCTAATTTCTAAAATTGTTTTGGGGGAACTGATTGAAAGATTTGTTTATATAAAATTGTGTCCAGTGGGCTCTCTGGGGATCTCAGAATACAGATAGCAACTTAAGGCAGAGGTGGCAAACTTTTCCAGATAGGGAATATTTTAGGTTTTGCAGGCCATACAATCTCTGTCACAACTACTTAACTCTGTTGTTTTAGCACAGATGCAGCCAGAGACAGTACACAAGTGAATCTGCATGGCTGTGTTCCAGTAAAACTTTATTTGTGGACAGTGAAATGTGAATTCATATAATTTTTACGTGTCATCAAATGTTATTCTTTTGATTTTTCTAACCATTTAACAAAGTAAAAACCATTCTTATCTCACATGCTGAACAAAAACAGGCAATGGGCTAGATTTGATCCATGGGTCATAGTTTGCCGAACTGTAGCCTAAGACATTTCAGTCAGTCATGTTTTTGAAGTCCTTCAAGTATTAGTGGTTATCTCAGGCCTTGTCGCCAGGTGTGTTATGTGAGGAATTTTATAAGGCTTTTCCTCTTCTACCGGCTTACTTTATGTACATGTGCATACTTGCTCAAACCATATTTTATGTAAACTGTTTGATGTTTCTCAAAATATGACAAATATGTTTTTGAGCCTCGGCTATCTTTATAAACATGCTAAACATAGGGATACCTAGCTCCTAAAATATAAGCACCTGCTATCAACTTAAGATGTAAATAGCTCAAAAGTTGTAAACATGTTTATGTAAAACATAAATTGTACACAACAGATGGCACTTCCGTAAGTAGGAATGTAAAGACACTGATGAGAATGAAGCCATCTTGCATGTAGAAGCTGTGTCAAAAAATGCCCAGGTCTCTCACTCAGTGTAAAAGCATGGCCCCAAGAAACTAGCAACCGAGCATGGATCCTTCTGGCTCTCTCTGAGCACACAGAGCTGGCTGTGGACCTCAGCATGGTGGCCATGGGCCGTTCCACCCCCTTGTGCAGGTCAGGCAGAGAGGGCACTGACCCTCCACAAATGACGATGGTACAGGCTCTCCACCCCTTTCCTCTGTTAGCTCACTGTTAGAACCGTTTATTTTAGCTTGTTGAGAGAAACTAAATGCGAGTGTGCTCAACTGAGCTCTAAGTGCCTGCTTTTGTCAGTTTCCTCCACTCTATGGCATCTTCAGACCCAAGTACAGCACCAAGTTATCCCATGACTGGCAATTGTTGCTTCTGTTATAAAGAAGTGTGGACTCAACCTAGCCCGGGAATTGCCACCAAGAGTAAAAGGTCTCCAGAGTTGGGATTGGACCTTTTAAAGTATTCACGTTACGCAGTCTATGTGGAACTTGAGTCACGGTTTTCCTTGCTTCTTGAAAGAATTCTCTCATTCATATCCTCTCCTCCCTTTCTCCTTCCCTCCCTCTCACCCACAAACACAGATCTGTACATCTTTCTATTCTGTGTCCAAGGGTTCTTATTTTATTTTCAAACAGGATGCATTAAAGGGCCTTTCTCCAGGTTGTGATTGAGCTAATTGTTATGGAGATAAGAGTTCATCCTCACTCCTCAGTTGTACTGGAACAAAAATAATCTCTGAGGTTCAAATAGAGGAGTCCTGAGCTAAAAGACATTCCTCCAGCTTCATGATTATCATAGGTAAAAATGACTGTTGAGTCACATGTATGAGAAACACATAGAGAACCTAAGTCCGTGGTACAGTTTCCAAACGGGATACCATTCGTCCTAACAAATTTTCCACTGACCAACACTGAACATGGCAATACGCATTTTTTACTTTCTGAGATACCAGAGATTTTTATTTATAATGCCTGGAGATGTTGTACTCCAGGAAGGATTTATTTCCCTTCTTTCTTTGTGACAATTTAAATTTTGATGACAGTGATTTATATACCATGGAAATTAGAAAACACTCATTAATTTCAAAGCACTTTATAAGTTCCAATAAATTAGGTTTTAAAACTCTTGCTGAGACCTGAGGTTTGAGATTTTTCTTGTTTGTTTGTTTTTCCAGCTCTGTTCCCATTCTTATAACAAGACTAGGTAATTATGATGGAATAATTCAAAATAATTCATATAAGAATGAGTAATTCTTTGAATTACTATTGTCTCCCCATCCCAAACATTTGAAGTTATTTTATCTGTTCACATTCCTTTTGAGGCTGAAATTTGAAAGCCAGTCTTCATACCTTCATCTTGTATTCTTCTGTCTTCAGTGGCTTCACTAAAATTTCCCTGGCATTCATACAAGACCCTAAACCTTTTCTGCCCCATTCTTCTATCTTTGATTATTTTCTTTTGTGGGGCTCTGTATAAAACAATGTGAGGGAGCTAGGGATCATTAGGTGATTATATAAGTTCATATAACCCATGTTGGGTCTGAAAAAGATACTATATGCATAAACACACATAAATGACTTGTTTTTCAAACCAGTAAATTAAGTCTAAAGATTCCAGTTGCCCAATATTGAAATGAACAACTTTGTATGTAGCCAGCTCAGTAAACGTTTGTTGAAAACTTAAGTTTGAATTCTATACTTTTTTTGCTTAAGGACATTTATGAGCACATGCTCATATAAGCATAGCTGTCTGTTGTGTGTGTGTGTATATTTTTCTTAAAGACACTTATGTCAACCCTTTTGAGGAAATGAGGAATTGACTGCATGGATTCCCTGAGACTTGGTTATTTAAAAATTGAGAGCTGCTCTCCAAATATTTGGTGAGACATGGTAAATTATTTCACCAAGATTTGTGATTATATAGACTTGTTACTTTGTTTCTCTTTGCTTCTTCTATTTTAGTATCTGAAATATGTAATAATCTGTCTTGTCACCACCGTACCTTTCTTTGTCCTAACTTTGTAACTGCACTGTCTTTGTATCTTTGTAACTGTCATCTGCAGTCCCTCTGTCTGCCTTTCCAGTTAGCAGCCAGACCCTTCTTGCTGATCAGTCTATTACTCTGGGAACTCTGACAGTTGCACTTAAAAAATATAACAGTTCCCTTTCCTACATTAAAAAGCCGTAAAACCTTCATGTGAAATAGCTAAGGGAACATATATAGTAGGAGGAGAGGCTTTTCCTCCTGCAGGCACCCTGCAAAGGGGACTATTTTTCTTACATGATATAAATGAAATCTTCACTCTGCCCACTTTTCCACCTACGCATGTACTGAGCGTCTCCAAGGAGACAAGGAAACCCAGAGTCCAGTTATGGTGAATCCTCCTCTGAGACAGCAGGCTGGAGTCTCAGGCAACTCTCCCAGGCGTCGTGTCTTCCAGATGCCCCTCTCTGACAACCTCCTTTCCCGAGGCTCTTCCGAGCAGGCTCTGTCGAACATGTCTCTCCCTTCCTAGACGAAATAGCCTGTGCATTACCTCTGAAGGGCTGGTTGTGGTGAGTTCAGTTGGCAGAAGGCCTCCCTGGGAGAAGTGGGGTGGGTGGGGTAGGGAGATGGGATAGGAGGGTTCCCTCTTCCCTGAGATCTTTTCTTTCTCACCCATTCCTCTGTGCTTCTGTGTTACTGTTTTCCTTTGCTCCTCTTAAACGCAAAGGCACCACTCAACCTTACAAAGTGTGTTACAAATATTCTTTGCTACAGTAGTGCAGTTATGAGCCCGATTTAATGAGCTTGTCCTTTTAGGAGGAGTCCTCCTCTTGCTGGTTCAGCGTTTTTAGGTGTCTGCTCATGAGAAGTAATTGTCTTGACCACTATCTTTTCCTTTTCTCCTGAGTTCAGTGCACAGAAATGCCCAGGCCATCTTGCCTTTCTCCACCAGTGTCACTGTAACTTTTCTGGCAATTATACACTTCATTTGCTTACATAAATGCAGTTTCTGTTCCCCTTTGAAGAAAGGACTACCATCATAATTCCCATTATGTGTACTTTTTATGACTGTAGTACCAGAGTCTTTCAATATGTTGACCATATCTATGTGTGTATCGTCTTTGATTGCAGAACAAACGATTAGTCATATAGAAATTACTATTGATGAAATCCCCAGGAAATCTCATTTTGCCTCTAAACTCTAAGCACAGAATTCTTAACAACTCTTCCATATACACTTTCTTTGTTCTCAGGTCAGTTGACTCAAGAAACCTAACTTTCATGTGATTTTTTTTGATTTTTTAGCAAAATGTCTGCAAATTTCAGTTTCGTGTTTCTGCTCTCTGAAAAGGTGTAGCTAGCCATTATTTTTGGTCAGTTACTTGTTAATGTCCTCATAAGGGATTATTCATGATACTTTTTTTTTTCTTTTTACCCAAACTTTTAAAAAAGACTGTTCGGTCATATGTTCTGCACTGTGGAAGTTTCTGCTGTTTTTCTTTTGCTTTATCTTCAATTGATAGCGTCTACCCATGTTTTACATTTAAATAAAAACCACCGCATGTTATAAGACTGAAAGTATCATTTGTACGGGATATAACCAGTTTCATTCACAGTTGCATAGCATGCCCTGTAAGATGACTAGAGGTTAGACTTGCTAAGTGTTTCTCTTATTTAGTCCATCAATTTCACCTGAGATTTGTCTCTTCTATTTTGATCTTTCTTCATAAATGAATTTATCCATAGTGGAGTGGGTAATTAAATGTGTCTGGTGGTTTTAACTCTTAGCTCTTCTCCTTCATTTGGACTCATATGAAATGAAAGTATTACTTTCAACTTAAGTACCCAGTTCCCCCAGGGAGAACTGGGGAAGTGGGAAGGTGCCTCTAAGAAGGGCCCTTTGTTGCCCTTTAAGTTTCTGTCCTTGCCCAGGTCCCTTCTGACCTCTCTCTGTCATTCTTTCTCCAAGTCCCAATCATTCATACTCCAGTTTGATGTCAGATTTTTGGTAGGAAGACAGTGTCTGCTTGGATGGATTGCTGGGCCTGAGGAACTGTGCATGAAATTGGCCAAATCTACAGAAATGTAAACAAACTCTGCAAAGTTGTCCAACTTAGACTGGAAGTCTAACTTAGGTAGGAAGTTTTGTTTGCTGTTTCATTTGCCTTAGAAATGGGAAAGTCAGGATCCAACCCTGAAGTGTATTTCCTGTGGTCCTTTTTGTGAGCAAGGTCCTGAAACTGTAGTAATGTAAACTTTTTCCTTCTGTGTTTCTTTCCAGGCACTTCAAGTGGCAAGACAGCTCCTCCTTCAGCAGCAACAGCAGCAGCAAGTTAGTGGATTAAAATCTCCCAAGAGGAATGACAAACAACCAGCTCTTCAGGTAGCAATTCTTTTTTAAAAACCTGACATTATACACTTTGAAATAGCCAATAAATAATTCAGGAGTGGATTGTGTTGGCAGTTACAAATCATGTAAGAGAAACTAAAATTGTACTCTTTTCCACAGAAGATTGTCAACAGAGGTTGACATTTTGGGCAAAATCTCTCTTTGACCAAAAGTTTTATTCTTGGAAGTAAGAAAATCTAATTAGTCAGTATAATAGGAGGATGGGGGATTGCAGGTGTTTGATTGCTTAACAGGCTGTATAAATTACCAATGAGAAAAAGTTCAGAGTACTCAGATATGTCATCTCATACCCTCATCGTGCGTTTAGGAATGAGATACATACGTAGACATACACACACACACAAACATACATGCTTTCACACTTTAGCACTGGGCTTCTCAAGTGGGTGACTTTGCTATTTGGCAATGTCTGGAGACATTTTTGGTTGTTACAACTAAAAGGCAGGGGTGCTACTGGCATCTAGTGGGTAGAGCCCAAGGCTGCTGCTAAACATCCTTCATTGCGCAGGACATCCCCACTACAAAGAATTGTCCAGCCCAAAATGTCAGTAGTGCCAAGACTGAAAAAATTTGATTCATTGGAACTGAGGAGAATATGAAACGTTTAATATTATACCTAGTGGTGAGTATAATAAACGCCCTTTTCTTTAGTGGAAGCTTTCAGATCATTTTCTGAATCATTAGTAGAAAATACTGAGCAGTTTTTATGTAAAAATACCAAAGGAGATCATTTTAGCAACTTCTCATTTTAGGCACATTGAGAGCAGGGGATAATGTAGTAAAAGAAGGAATGAGTTCATAAAAATTTAATTTGGATTTCTGCTTAGGACAGAAAATTGTAATAAAAATTTTCAAGAAACTTGATGTAGGATTCTCACGCTCACCTCCAAGAGAGGCACATGGCAGGTGTTAGACGGCTCAAGTGCTTTCATAGCTAAGGGTGGACATACCCCAAATGGGAGCCAAGATGAGTTTTTCACACTGGAAATTTTGAGATGGAATGTGTAAGTGGTAAATGATGGCTCTGATTTGGTACCAATTAATTCAATCACAAGACCAACCCAATTCTAGCTTGTGCTGTCTTTTCACGAGTGAGGCAGACCAATGCCAGCTTCCAGAATATCCTGCAAGAATAAAAGTGACCTTGGGCAACAAGTTCTAATTCTTCTACATCTACTGGAGAAACTGTCACCCTCCAGGAAATGTTCGGCACTATAGTGACACTTTATTGGAACAGCTGAATGACAATATGTATTGTTTACTAACACTTCCAAAAACAGTTATTTGGTAAACCGTCAACATTCCATATGCCTTTCAACGTGTTCACATTCTGGGGACATTTTTAATGAGGTACAGTGCCATCAAGGTCCTGTGTCAGGTGCTATAAGAAGTGCTTTGTTGTGCAGATGTCTTAAGAACAGCTCCGGAGGATGAAATATGACTGTGTTGACCTTTCAGCTGTGAGCTTATTTGTCAGGATTCAAATAAGTTGAAAGGATCAAACTGAACAGTTTCTGTAGTCAGACTGGGAATTGTGTTTCAGAGGTCAGCAGCAGAGGCCACATTGCAGATTCCATAACATAGCCAATTGTTGGTACATATTAAAGTACCAGGGCATCTCCTGCAGACAGAGACACAATTAAAATTCTAATTTATTAATGTATACAGGGAGCTAGCCCAGCCTGTCACTCAGTGATTCAAATGACTGCCCATTCTTTTTGCCTCACTCCTGGAGCTCTCACAGCCTTAAACACATTGTGAGTCCTCTTGAATTTCACAGACCTCAAGTGCATTGGAAAAATGACAGTGTATTATTGGGGGGGAAATCTTACACATAGTAGAGCTTTGGTTAGAGACAGTAAAAAATAAAATCTACACATACACATTCTGTCTGATCACACTACTCTCCAGTATTAAATATCATTTGTGATTTTTTTTCCAGTAGACTTATTTTCCCTTGTACTTGCTTTTTAAAACATATGGCATTTTTAGGTAACTTCTTTTCCAGGATGAACAAAGTTCCTTTAAGGGGCTAAATATAAGAAGTAAAGTTTCAGGGGATTTCCTTGGGAGGGCTGTTTTTCTTATTGCCCATTAGAAGGTTTTTAGCCTCTGTGCAAAGGAGTGTGATAATGGAGGGCTTCCTTTTCTTGGCAAGGACAGTGTCAAAACCAACCTAACACATTCTGCCAAGCACTTCAGTCTGTATAAAAAGTGGGTGAAGGCCATCTTGAATGCTGGTTTTGCTAAAGAAGATGTCTGGATTCTCCCCTCTTCCCCTCAACTGGAAGAGTTGACAAGCAGAGAATTGAGACCAGCTTTAAGAGTTGGTTGGAAAAAAAATAGCGTTGGTTGACTGGTGTGTGTGTGTGTGTGTGTGTGTGTGTGAGAGAGAGAGAGAGAGAGAGAGAGAGAGACTATTGCTGAATGTCTCTGCAGCTGCCAGGTAGGGTCATGTGAATTCAGTAAGCTTTATTAGGTTGGCTACCCTTCCACAAACAGGGGAAATTACTAACCTAGGCCACATGGTATATGACTGCCTTATAAAAATATGCATATAGACGTGGTGATTCACTGAAGGAATAACCTTCACGTTTAAATTTATCTTGTGGTGTCCTGTCCTCAGTAAGGCACTTCAGCTAGAGTGGCTCAGAAATGAAAGGAAAATCCTACAGCAAATCTTAACAGTGTTCATCTCTGATCTTCTTACCCTTCATAACTGCACTGAGAGACCTATTTTAGCAAACTTCAGATCTTCTGCATAGAGGGAGGCTTGACAGGGAAGAAGGATTTGATCTGCTGATAGCTTGAGGAAAAGAAAAAGAAAAAAAAAAGAAAGAAAGAAAAGAAACCCAAATCCTCAAATATACTGTGACTCATATTTTAAGCATATCTCACACTTCTCTGCTTTATGTTTGGCAGCGCTCTCCAGTTTCACAGGCTGATGATACAAACAAAGGAAAATGGAAAGTTAGAGGAGGCTATAAGTGGTTACTCGATAGAGATCATAAAATGTAGTCAAACATCACCAATTTGGACTAATTTCAGGGAGACGAGAGTAAATAAGAGAGATGTGGGTTAGAGAACATTTCACCAAGAAATGTCACTCTTGTCAGTTCGCATTCCGAACCAGAGCTGAGTTGGCTGCATTGTGGGGTGAGGTCGTGGTTTAAACTGAAACACGTTATTTGGGTATGGAAGCTGCTTCTGAGGTTATTGAAAAATATTCTACTTAGCAACTTAAATTGCCCCTTTACTTATCTATTAACTTGCTTTGCAAAATCTTTATGAATGATAGAAGAATTTAAAATTGATCCTATCATAAATTCCAAATCAGTATAATCTGAATGAATTAAAATCAAATTGGTGAGCATTTATAGAATAGTCACAAGGGCAGGACCCTGTGCTGGCATCCAGAGGATACAGAACGGTCAAGAATACGGACCCTGCCTTCAGGATGCTTAAGAGTTGTAAAAGAATTAACAAGGTATTGCTGCAAAAAGAAAATTTTATGCGAGTAAAAATAGTAGGCTTGCTTTTATAAATATTTATAGTACTTCTGAAGATTTGCTAAACAAGTGAAATAAATGCTTAACGGTGCAGGTGCGCTCATAACCTCGAAAAAGTGTAACTTTACTGGCTGAAGATTAATTTGTGAGTAGATGAGCGATTTTATTGATCAAAATTTGGAACTTTGACCACCGTTTCTGGGTAGTAATTCATTTTGGTTCTTTAAGCATTTTAGTTTTTGGCACAAGTACATAAACTGGAAAGAAATCAAATGACACATTTTCTCCTAAGAAAGTAAAAGTACATGTGTATTCTGGCAGCATTAAAGTTAGGAAAGAAAGTAAACCTTGTGTGTTGCCTGCAGTGGAAAGCTGACCACAGTTTCGGGCCCTATGTAAAGAACTTGAACTTGAAGCCAGTCATCTGATAGTTTTCTCTCTAGCCTATCTCCTTCTTTCCGAGGTTATATCATGTTCAAGCACCTCACACGGGAGGCCATTGGAAGGAAGGACAGTGAAATCCACTGTCAAGTGAACCTTTTAGTCTATTTGGAAGCTTAGGACTGCCTTATGTGGAGGAGGTTAAAATGCAAGATTCAGCAGGTGTTTTTTTTTTTTTTTTAGCTTTTTTATTTGCAGTTATATAGTTATATAAAACGTGCTTTAGGCAGCATTTTTGCTTTGCATTAATGTAACACATAATCTTAGTACCTCGTATCATTTCCATGTTTTTCACGAAGGAATAAATTAGTAAGAAGAAACCTTTAAAGGAAACTACAATTTTATATTGTAGATAGTGAAATGGAATGGTTTTGAAATACTGACCCTTAAAAAAAATATTCTTGTGTGCTGAATTATAGTAGAGTGGATAGATATTTCAGGAGATAAAGGCAAAGTTTGTTTGGTTTTGTTTTTTTATGTCTTGAGTTAACACTGTCTAGAATTGGCATCTCTAGCATTGAACTGATACATAGTCTTGAAATTTGGTATCTTTTAAAATGTCATTGTTATCATGTGACTTCGGAGACTACCCAAATCCTAAAAAGAAGCAATGTAATAGAAACGATGTTTTATAAATGCTTAAGCCTTTCAGGTTACACACTTCACTAAAAACACGGTGGAAACAGTAACATGCCCCCCTTCCTTCCTCCCGGATAAATGCACATGAACTAAGAATTTTGCATCCATTTATAGTGGTTTCATGAACCTGCAGAAGTCTCTTTCGGGTCCCAGATTAAACACTCCTACTGTGTTTTATTCTTTGCCTCCAGAATTCTGATGAGAGTTGCAGATATGTTATCTCATTTCTGTTATTTCATCTGCAGCCATTTAGATACTATACATACATAAATATGGCAACCCTGTGTCCCAGTTTGCGCTTTCTATGCCTGTAAACTGGGCATGTTTATTAATAATTCCCCCTCTTTCAAAAGTATCCCAGTTTGCACATTTCATTGTACGGTCACTTTACTTACATGTATCTAAACATTAAAATGCAAATGTTATGCTAATACTTTATGTGGAATCAAGTCTTTGTTCTATGCAAGATGTGGTAGATAATTAATCTTTAGTAGTGCTTACTTCGTGCCATGCCTTGTGCAGTTGTAATGGGACTCTCCAGTTCAAGTCCCAGAGCTACTCTATAGTCTAGGAGTTATCATTAAACCACTGTATGGATGAAGGAAACTGAAACCTGCAGAGGTGCACTGACTTCCACCCGGTGCTCAGACAGTGACAGCACCAGGATGAGAACCAGGTTTTTTAGAACCACAAATATATCCAGTATTTCAAGTTAATAATTGCCTCTCTGATGTTTACTTAACTCAGCACCTTCTGAGTGCCCATATTTTCCATAAATAAGCAAATTATTCTCCATATTATAAGCAAAGATGAAAAAGCAACTGACCAAAATGAATTCCATCATAAATACCTAAATTTTAATTAAGAGGACCAATATCTGCCTAATTATCCTAATTCTAGCCTTGATGGTGTGTCTCTGCATACACACATACATATCACAGCAGTGAATAACAGCAAAGAAAAGTTATTGCTTATTCTTGTGTGAAGTGCTCTTACGAGCTTCCATGTGTTAGAACATGGACGAGTGTGTTAAATCATTGTGGGGGCTAGGAGGTGGGGAGGGAGAGGGGAAGAAACGTACTTGACTGGTCAAAAATGTGTAAATTGCCGACAAAATGACACATAATTAAGAGTGCTTCTACCATTTTACCTTGTGGTTTACACCTCCAGTGTTGAAAAAGAGAGCGACTCCCACCTCGCTAATTACCATTATCACTGAAATGCTAGGGTTGGAGTCATTAGTTCCATGTGCATTTAATTAGAGGAAGGCTGAAATTGGATTTAACTTATTACTTTTTCATGGATCACTTTCTTGTCATCACTTCAAATTGGATTGCAGCCCCAGGTAACTAATTATGAGAGCCACAGGATCAAGAGTAAAAAAAAAGGTAATTAGGAATAACACTGTCGGACTCTTGCTGGTCGTCCACTTGTGCTTAGGGGGAAAAAAAAAAAGCCCTGCTAGCCATATTTTGTAGTATTACAGATTAGGGAGTGAGAGGCATGTACGGTTGCTAAGCATCATGGGAGTCTGTCACCACCCATAGTGGTTTCTGTGATATACAGCTGAGTTGAAGATGTCGAATTGACATGGTTCCACAATCAGCTCCTTAATACCTAGATTAAACTTGTAAAAGCAACAGATTGGTTGTAGGTATGAGGCATCTCAACAATGGTGTAGTCTGGGGGCCTCACATATATGATTACAACAAAGCTGTCAAGATGCCTCTGAGCCAAAGTACAGAGTATTTTAAGTAGAGGGAGTTAGAATTTAATGAACATATTAATGTTCCAGAAGCATCATTCATATCTGACAGGAAGACATCAGTCAGCACAACAGTAAGGTTTAGGGTTTATAGAGAGGGAATTTTTGTCAAAGTTTCCAGCATACTGTAATGTTCAGACCATTTACTTTGCTTCTGGTTTTTTTTTTTTTTCCTCCCCCAAATGTTGTGGATAGACTTGCTGAGGTTCTGTTTCGCCTGCCGCCCCCATCGAAAATACTTTAAAACAAATTATATTGTTTCCATGTGCAGAGCAAAATTCAGAACTGCAAGCAATCAATTTTATTGACATCGTCTGAAAAAATGTTGATGACAGTTTGAGGATGTGAAAGGATTGGATTTTTAAAGTCCCCAGAACTGAGTGTCCAAAAAAAAAAGTAATCTCATTATTTAAAAATAAATAAATAAATAAAAATAACGTCTTGTGAGTTAGACTCTTTTAAGAAGGGGTTCGTCTTTGATCAGCTTTGATGGCATGGTGAGAAGTCTTGATATCTAGCCGATCAGTTGCCTTGAAGGGAAAAAAAACCTCTTGGTTTCCCATATAAGTGAATCACCAAACAAAGATGGCTCGTTTCCTTAAGTTGTTTAAAATTGGTTTTAACATTCTGTTAATATAAGCAAATAATCATGATTCAGTCTTGGGTGACTTTCAAACCTGGGTGAGGGAGGTTTGTTCATTATTTTCCGATGCAGGGGTGGGGAGTGTGGACCTGATGTGGCCTCAGACACTACCCCCCCCCCCCCAGTCGTTCCCAAAGTGATAAAATACTGTTCCTGGAATTATGAGGCCTTTTCCTGTGTGAACTTTCTAAGTAAAATCTCAAGAACCAAAGTAGTAATCATCAAGTCTAGTGCAGAAAATTAAAGTTTGGGGTTTTTTGTGTTTTTTTTTCACATGTAAAGTTGATTTAGAATTTTTGTACACAATATTCGTCTGTGGTTGAAAGGGGGCCACGCCAAGGTCAAGTGATGTAGTGTTTTCCATTTTTCCATATGAGTCTCGCAGTGTGTGATAAAAGCAAACTCCTTTATTTTCTAAGTCTGCAGGAATTTCTGATGAAGTGCAGAGGTCACGTTCCCTGTCAAGTTGAGTAGCCAGCATTTTTTAACTACTGTTTTTTCTTCCTTTTCGTGTTTCTTTTTCCCCCAACCCCCACCTCACTACAAACTGTGGCACTCTTCTGACACATGCACAGGGAAGTCCTCCAATCTGAAACTCATTAGCACACAGCATTGGACCCTGTCCAGTGGTTAAAAAATTTCCCAAAGCCTAGAATAACAGCATTTGGTGCAAGCACCACAGACCAGAAGTGACAACGACACTCCCGACATCTTGCCTGGTCAGGAAAGCCAGCTGACCGTGGAGCACAGTGAGACAGAGGTCGTGCGTATGGGATGGGCTCAAAAAGTTTGGTCCTTAGAGAGATATGCTACTGATACCACAAGGCGTTATCTTTTTTCTGTACATTCATTATTGCAACTGGCCTGGAGGTATTTATTAACATTAGTTGCAGGAACATGAAAGCAAGCCATTAGAGAAATCAGATGAAAACCAATTTCTGCAAAATAATATTTTTCAATTCTTTAACTTCTGGTTATTTCAGAAGCTATGGGTTCCATTCATTCATTCATTCATTCATTCATGTGTTCATTAATTTCATTTATTCATTCAAACATTATTTATTGAACCTCGCTATATCTGTGTACCATGATCAAGATGCAACTCTTGCCCTAACATGAAAGAAATTATAGAGAGTTCACCCTGGGCTGGTTTCTAAGAGGAAACTGAATCCCAGAAAGATAATAGAAATATTGTTGCGTAGCAAAAACACAGTACTAAGGAGCCAGCCTCCATACAACAGCCCTATTGGCATTATTCCCATTTTATATAAATGGAAAAGTTAACTAGCCCAAGGCCAAAGAGCTGATAAATGGCGAGCTGAGATTTGAACCCACGTAGCCTGGCTTCAGAATCCGTGCTCTTCTGCGTTACACTAGACTGCCTCTCCCTGAGCTACTTCTGGAGGATGGCAAACAGTGACGGCAAAAGCAACAGAGCCAAGTTGCTGATGCCTAATGCTCATCACTAACCACTAGACCACACTGTCTCCTAATTTGGACATATGTTTTGGGGCATATTTGAAAAATAGTGCTTGTAATTGAAATGTGCACTTTCTAAAGGGAAATGACGCTTGGGAAAGAGAAGAGAGACGGGTATTACTCAAAGTCTGCAGACAACTCTGCAAGTAATTGTCTAAAGGCAGCCGTTGAAATTGAGAAGCAGTTTGGAAAATGAACAGTTTGGGAAATTTGTGTACCAATGTAATTACGGTAGTTGTGAGTTGATGTCATGCCTGGTAACTGTTTTTGTATTGCTTGGGCCTTTGTTACTGAGCTGTGATATCATGAGCAAACTATTATAAACATAGCATGGATATAGCATGCTTGTGTAACAAAAGATCGGGAACTTTTATTAAGTTTGTTTTCCTTGTCATATTGTAAAAATTTATTATGTGTACTGTGTATATTAGAAACAGATTTGGGTAATTCTGTCTAAATGAAGTCATCCCAGCTATTTCCAGACTGTCTGTTTTTGGTTGTGAATAATTTTCATACATCAGATGGTTGTCATATTTAGTCGCTCTCAAAATTTTAAAGGGAACATATCCCATTTTGAACTTTCAGTGGACTTCAACCGCCTTGCTGTTGGGACTGTTTGAGTTTGAAATTATTGCCCAGT
Source organism: Choloepus didactylus (assembly GCF_015220235.1). NCBI lineage: Eukaryota > Metazoa > Chordata > Mammalia > Pilosa > Megalonychidae > Choloepus > Choloepus didactylus. Next base: position 225,343,749 of record NC_051307.1, on the reverse strand, counting down.
AAATTACAGAGGCTGAATACTCGTCATTTTTAAAGGGTCTGGGGTTGCTACCTTCTGTTCATAACTTTTCCCCCTTCGTCAAAAGAACAGATTTTCAACTACTTAAGTAGTAGAATTCAAAGCTGCCAGTACACAACTGGGCACGGAGCACCAGCTCTTGGCTATCTGTGTTACATCCTATTGAAGGACTCTGGTGAACGTTCAAGTAGACAAAGCTCAGCATTTTTAGGTGTTCCTGGTAAATGTGGATTTTAACTAGGTAGTTCAAAAACTTTGGGTGACTTGATTCTTCCCAGCTACTCTGCTCTAGCTCCTTCTTTTACTGCCAAGCTTTTAGAATGAGAGTATTCTGCCTACTGCTTCAATTCTTTTATTTTTTTAAGCCAGCCATCTTCCTTCCTCCCTCCCTCCCTTCTTCGCTTCCTTCTTTCTTTTTTTCGAAGCTTCCATCAGTTATTTTATACCTTCCACCACTTTCCTTCGTAACCTCCCCCAAATCTGGTTTGCTTCATATTTTCATGAAATTTTATTGTTGCTAAATTCAGTGGCTACATCTCTGTCCTCACCTCAACTTGTTTTGACTTCCTAGTTTCACATTTTCCTTTGGCTACCTCATCATTTTGGAAATTGGCTTCTTTTTGACTTCTTTAAAGCAGTGATCCCTGGTTCCCCATGCCATTCTCTTTCTGCTTCCCAGTTTTCCTCCAGAACCCAGGTTTCTTCCTTTCCCAAGGTTCAGTCCCCTTGATGGAGCTCCTCCAGTAGCATACCTGAACTCATTGCTTGATCTGGTGCCTCTATACCTGTGACTCCAAATCTGTTTGTACCACTCTTTTTTTTTTTTAATTCATTTTTATTGAGATATATTACATACCATGCAGTCATACAAAATAAAGCGTACATTCAGTTTCTGCAGTACCATTATCCAGTTGTGTATTCATCACCAAAATTAATTTTTGACATTTTCATTACCACACTGTTTGTACCACTCTTAACTGCCTGACTATGACTCTCTGTTAGCTCACTGTTACATCGATTTCAGAATCTCTAATGCACCTGATCACTTTTATGCCAAGGCCCTGCATCAGAGTAAACTGAGTTGTCATTCACTCATTAATTTCCTTTGTCCCCACCATGTTATTGGTCATCAGATCAGCCCTGTTTCCTTCCATTGGGCATCTTTTTTCCATTCCTTTCCCTGTGTTTCCCCTGCTGTTAACCTTATTCCAAGTTCTAACCTTCAGCCAGCACATAACTAAATCTTGGCAAAGAACTTTTACCTATCCTCCTTCTTTTGTTCTTCATGCATATCTCACATCTTACCTACTACTTTCAGCCTTTTCTTAAATGCCACGTCACTCTGCAGTCAAACACTTTCAGTGGTTCACTCTTATCTACCATACCGAGTCTAAATTCTGCTGCCTTCATCTAGTTTCCAAGTGTTCTGGCTTTCGATTAAATTAGATGTCCTGAGAAGAAGGTTATAGCCTTCCTATGGAGGAGGAGGTGGTTCAGTGTCATGATTCCCTTTGTAAGGAAGTGGATATAGGCACAGTCCTGAAAACCCAGGATTGCCAACATTTCCTGCTATATTGCCTGCTGTTTAGATGGAAGGCCTTTGGTGATTAAATTGTGTTTGAGTTTAATTCCAAGAGAATTATATCTTTGTATGCTTTCTTCAGAAAGAAGCATGAAAGTGATGGGATGTGATGTGCTTTTCCATTTCTAAGCCTTCTGCCATGTGACCCCATGTGTTTTCCATTGGTATCTATTCCTAGTCCATTGCTATCCCTAGTCCATTGAGACTGCCACTTTTAATAGGACATCAATAAAATTGGGTCTGGTTTGTTCTTTATTTGATAGTGTAAAGGAAGTGTTTTTCATCCCAGAAATAGAATTAAGAGCCTGAAATATGTAGAATTATGTAGAAAAGAAAAAGCATAGGGGTTTCCTTGTAACCGCCAACTTTGATGGAGGTATGAAGGGGCCCGCTGTAGCAGGCTGTGTTGAAGGATTCTGGATCCAGGATGGGTTCTGTAAGAGCTCCATGATTGATTAGCCTGGTCTGCCACGGGCACAGGAGTTGGGAGTGGTGTCTGTGTGCCTTCTGTCTGCCAAGTGTGGCATAGATTTACCTGACGGAGGCTGTGCTGTGCACACACCGGAGTAGAGAAGTACTTGGAATTTTTTTTTCTGGGAAGCTCAGTAGATCCTGTGGTACCTATTGAAATATTATCTAAAATTAAATATGTACTTTGTGCTTTTCCCTGTATCCTTATGTAAGACTGAAAAAATTCTTATCCTGAAATTATTCTTCTTCATGGTCAAAAATAAGGTGTGATTTGTCCTTTAAAGCCACAGGACCTTGTATACTTGCTTGCCACATAAACTGAGCAGGAGAGTTGAGCATTCTGGAAATTCATGTATCAAAATAATGTGGGAGAAAGCAGCATTGCATAATAACTTGTAGCATGGCTCTGGGTGAGACTGCTAGGGTCAGGTCTAGACACTACCATTACTCCTCTGTGACCTTGGACAAGTAGCTTAACCCCTCTGAGTTTTCATTTTCTCATCTAGAGAGTATGGCTGATAACCTCACCTACCTGAGGGCGATTGTGAAGATTAAATGATCACTACATGAAATTAGTAGTACCTGAGACATAGTGAATTCTCAGAAAAGTTAACTCTTCTCAGAATTATATAGACTGTTTTTAAAGGGAAAATGACTACCTATTAACTCCAAAGTATATTTTAATTCACTTGTTATCAGTCTCTATTCAAATACAAGTTTTAACAGAGTGATGGGGACTATCCTTTTGTTTGTAGTCACCTTGGCGGGTACCCAGACGCTGGGAAGACTTCAGGCTCCTCATCTGTAAAACAGGGTTTTACAAAGTGCTTAATCTATGGGATTTGTAATGAAGATTCACTGAGTTAATATGTGTGTAGGTCAGAACAGTGACTGGTACATAGGCAGTGCATAGTAAATGTTAGCTGCTGTCACCGTCTCTGCTACTACTGTCAGCAGTATTATCGCGATGGCATGTTGTTTTCCTAAGTGTGTCTTTACAGATAAATCATGCTGTTCTAAAAATTCCATCCTGGTCTCTTTTGCCATTGTTGTCCCACAATCTTACATGAATTAATGTTAGGTGTTCTTAACAGTCAAGGAACTAGTCTTTAATCTGAAATCATGGCATTCTGCAGCCACACCTGGCACAAAGCAGGCAATCTGTAAATATTTTTTTAATGATTGAGTGAGCGAAGAATGAATGAATGAGTGACCTTAAGCCAAAAAGAAAAGAAAATTGATACTGCTTTAGATGAAGAGGCTTAGACCAGTCTCAGGTTCATAAACCTCTAGGAACATTTTAAGACCGTAAACAGTAAGCACTGAAAGAATCCAATGTCTGTCCTGCCTGAGTCTCATGGGTCAATGAAATGGATCTTGCCAAGTTCAGAGTGAAAATCAGAAAACTCCCACAGCGTTGTTAGACTGCCCTAATGCCCTGCACTTGCCTTTGTACACCTTTTAATCTGTTTAAGATATATTATTAATGGCACAGAACTTTAATTTGTAACTAGAAAATTAAAGGGAGACTAAAGGCAAAATACAGAAATGTATTTGGTGTCAAGATTAAGTTCAGTGAAGCATAGCAAAGATGGAATAGCTTATTAAATGAACTTGGAGGGAGGGTGGAAAATGTACCTAAATCTCTCATTTTGAAAGGAATTGGTTTACTTGATTATTTGCAACAATATCACACTCAGGAACACCTACGACAAATGAAAGCAAAACAGAATTTAATTGAGCTATTATTTTGCAGACTTTGGCTTGGTTTCAGGCAGTCTAATCAAATTGTGCTTTGCTCAAGTAACTAATGTTAAATGCAGCCTCCCAACAGATGTTTAAAAAGAGTCTAATTGGAAAATCTACATCCTGGATTTAGTCTGTCTCATTGGAAAAAATAGCTTCAAATTTATATTTTTGAGGACGACACCCAGTGACAAGCATTTCCAGAATAGATAAAGTTTTCCTCAAGAATACATAGCGCTTGGGTGGAATTATCTTGGATAGTCAAAAGTGGCACTCCAGAAATTAAATTTCTTGGAAATTCTCCAGCTCCGTGCCACGTAGAGCCATACGGAGAAATCTCCTTTATCACATTACGTCACCAGAATCATGTTACAGTCCCTGGGACGTGTCAGGGGCCCGTGCACTGTAATTCATAACACTCCCCTGCAAGTCATACAAGGCACGCACTGATTGATGACATTTAAAGGTACCGTCAAGGTGGCTGGGTAATGAAGTTGACCTTCCTGCATTGTTGTCTCAATATCAAGTTTGTATATATAAAGAAACTATTTCACCTGCCATATTTGCTTGGAACTTTTCATTGCATCTACAAAAGGAATTTGGCTTAATAGCAATTCTTCTCTTCCTTCTTTTCTTCCTTTTGTTGAAAGGTCAGCACATTTCTTCTGTAGAGGGCCAGATAGTGAATATTCTGGGCTCTGTGGGATGTGCGGTCTCTGTCACAAATCCTCACTCTGGTATTGTCATGCAAAAGCAGTCATAGACAATACATAAAAGAAGGAATGTGGCCATGCTCCCATAAAACTTTACTTGTGGATACTGAAATTTGAATTTCATATAGTTTTCATGTGTCATGAGCTATTCTTCCAATATTTTTCAACTACTTTAAAAAGTAAAAACCATTCTTAGTTCATGGTCCATAGCAACACAGGCACTGGGGCCAGATTTGGCCACGGACTGTAGTTTGCCAGCTCCAGCATTAGACAGTGGACTATGATTGTGCAGGTTGTTCATTGAACAAGGGTGCCTGATTGAGGGGCCAGTGAGAGCAGAAATCGAGCCACTAAGCCATGCACCCTGACATGGAACTGGGGCTGTGTCTGCTCAGAGAAAAGTGCACCTTTTTCTAATTCACACAGAGGTGCAACCCAATACCCAGCTTTCCTTCCTTTCCATCATGTTGGTCTGAAATCTGTCTAGGCATTGCTGTAGGTATAATGACGGAATTAGTCATTTCTTATCTCTTTTGGGATTCAAGACAGAGTCCTTGGCTGGCAGGGCTGCTGCTGTCCCATAGGATATGCTTGAATGAAATCTGAGAAGGCACTCTTTAAGACACCTTACTCTAATCTGTTGGAATATTGTCATAATATACCTGACTTTATTAGATTAAAGCACTCTGCTGCCATTAGCCAGAGGAAAAAAATCTTACTAGCTATACAAATCAATCTAGGAGTCAACAGTGTGACTGGTGCCTCCTTAAATCCACAGTGCAATCACATCCTTTTAACGTGGAGCCCTTGTCCAGTGGTCAGCTTAGGCCATGCAGTTTTCATCTGTCATTTGCATTTTGAACCCAACCACGTCAGATTTCGGCTAAATGACTTAACCTCTGTATGTCTCAGTCTCTTATCTGTAAGAAGTCAGTGCCTGTTAACCCTGAGAACACATCAGAATTAATATAATTATCATCATCAAGATCTAGGTCTCAAATCCTTTTAATATCATAGGTAGATGCTTGGGCTCCATCTACTGAATAAGAATCCTGGGATGGGTCCCAAACATGGGTATGTTTAAAAACTTTCAGTGCTCTTTGTGCACACCTGTGGTTAAAGAACACTTAGGGACAGCTAAGTTCCTTTCCAGCTTAAAAATCTCAGTATCTATTTCCTTCTGTTTCTCTTATTTTTTGTTCCCAGCCTCCTAGTAGGGTAATAGAAATGAACTCTCTGACCTCATCTCACTAATGTGAGGGATGTATGGTCATTAGAAGATATTAAGGGATCCACATGTCAGGAACCTTGACTTGCCCTTGGGTGAATTTATCCAGCATGTAGCATTGGACAGGAAGGAGACTGCATCATGGAAGAAATAGGTAGGCCACCCACCCTTTTAACCTTGGGGTCCTCTTGAGAAGTCCAGGGAGTGAGGACAAAGAGTAATCTACTTGCTACCAAATTGAAAGTTTGTCTTGGGGTTTAAGATATGCAGCTGATATCCTCTTCTCCATACACACATGCATTTCTGCTTTGGAATGGACCAAAATACCACATTTCTACAACATGTGCCGATTTGAGTATTTCCAGACCAACCCAAATTTGGAAATACTGTTAAGGCTCACAAGATCACTAATGTGATTTCCTCCCAAAGTCATTTGGATACCTGTCAGGTAAGTATTGAAATTGGCTGTGTCTCAGCATCACACCTGGTTTCCAGGAGTTTGGGGCAAACCTCATTCAGGAATTTGAATGCTATTTAAAATGTAGAATCTGCCTTTATCCAGCACTTTTTTTCTGCCAGTGTTTTATAAACAAGCACGGCAGAAAGAGTTAACTATCAACATGGAACGAGGAAGACAAACTGGGCCTCCTACCTCAATGCTCTGTTACTGTATACACACATCTGGCTTGACTTTTTTTTTTTTTTTAATGGAAGGCTCTTCATTCTGCAACTGGTCAGGAATTTTTAGTCTGTTAATTGATGAAGGCAAAACTGCCTTTACAGCAGTGTGGCCCATAAGGTCCGTAAGACATTTGGGGCGATTTTCCTTTAAGGTAACATTGACTGTGTGAAGCCTGAATACCCACCATCTAACAGCAAGTAACCAATCTGATTTTTTTTGTAACATAATTTACCAATTGGAATTCTACAAAAGAGAGATTATATTTTTTGACTTACGAACAGCAGGTCAGACATTTCAAAGAAAATTTAGAGAGCAGTAATTTTGAAAATGTACACAGATGAATTTGAAAATAAATATTTCACTGCCTACACAGCTCTGTTTAGAATATTGGCTTTGGAAATGTAATACAGGAGCCTTACCATTTTGCATGACACAGTGTCAGTTCATGCACAATATATTAATGCTTAATTGAAGATAATGTAACTGCAGATCAAAGGGATAATTATGGGCTTGCAGAAACTCTTATGTAGATCACGATTTTGACTAATAGAAGTCTGGACAGAACTGGTTTATGAAAGAATCTTGAGACCAGCTGAAGCTTCATGTATCTGCTCTGCTGATAGTGACAACAGCTGGAGCTGCTGTAGAGTAGATGGATAAAGGATGGCTCTCATCTCCACCATTCACTACCACCCTTCACCACCTCCACCTCCAGCACTCACCCACAGCCTTCACACCACCATACACCTCCACTATTTACCTCTACCCTTCAGTACCACCATACATCTATACCACTCACCCCTACACTTCACCTCCATTGTATACCTCTACCACTGACCACCACCCTTCATCTCCACCATACACCTCTATCACTCACTTTCATCATTCACCTCCACTGCCTTGAAGCCAATGCTAAAGGGCTCCCAGTTGACCCCTGGAGCAGCTGGACAGTAGAGCTCTTATATCTCTCATTGGATACACTTCGGGTTACTTTCCATTAGTGTCAGGATATCTTTATGAGCCAAGGTCCTGGAACTTTAAGAGCACTTGAGTAGGTAGCAAGTCTTAGAATTGAGGTCAACAAATTAAGACCCATGGGCTAAATGCTGCATTTTCTTTTTGTAAGACCTATAAGGTAAGAAACTTGTTTCATTTTGAATGGTTGTAGAATATCCAAAGAAGAATATTTCATGGCACATGTAAATTTCAGTGTGCACAAATAAAAGTTTTATTGGAACACAGCCATGCTCATTTGTTTCGTTGGCTATGGCGACTTTCAGTAGGGTTGAGTAACTGTGTCAGAAGGTATGGTCCACAAAGCCCAAAATATTTACTCACTAGCTCTTTACAGAAAGAGTTTGATACCCTGGCATAGAAGTTTGGGTTTGATCTTCAGGGCGTCTTGAGGAGGAGAAGCTTGGACATCTGGCACCTACTGGATTGATTAGTAGAGCAAAACAGACTGAAAACAAGAAAACAGTTTTCTCATTTAATGTTGGAAAAAAAGCCAGGCAGGGCCTGGAGGAAAGCTGAGAGAGAGCAATGTTAGTGGGAGGCAGGCCCACAGCATTCTCATGAAAAGATTATTGATCTTCATTATCATCATCAACAAGATCTGAGTCTCATTTTGATCTTTATTACTATAATTATTAAGATCTTCAAGATCTAGGACTCATTTGGTAATAAATTTTGGTGTAATTGATAGAGTGATTCTATCAAAGTGCAAGGCCCTTAGGAAGTAAGTGTGAGAATGGGTCAGAGGATTGAGTGATCCATTCATTCATTCACGTGTCCACTTATCCATTCATATTAACATTTATTAATACTGTTGTATTCTGGGCCCAGCTTAATGCTGGGAGTAAAGAATTGAATATTTTTATGCCACAGTTGAAACTATGCAGAAAGAATTACAATGTGATGTAATAAATGCATTAATAGACATAGGGAACTGTGGGAACATACAGGAACACAGCACTTGAAATATGGCTAATGTAACTGAAGAACTGAGTGCTAAAATTTTATTATATTTTATTAACTTTAAATTAAACTTAAGTAGTCACATGTGACTAGTGTTTGCCGTATTGGACAATGTGGATATAGAACAGTTCCATCATTATAGAGGGTTCTCTTTGTTGCTATTCTAGAATACTCTTTAGCCTGCTAAGACATTTTGGTAAATATGTCCTCCTGATGAAAGGTCAAGAGGTGGTCTCTTTCAATGTGGCTTCTTCATACATCTCCAAAGTATACCTCTCTTTTTGCCACACGTTATCATTTTGCATCCTTCTTTCACTGCATTGCTGTCAGGGCAGGACAGTATCTCAGTGATCTGTGGGACCATCTACAGCCTGTATATTTGCCCTGAGGGCTTAAGTTTTCCCTCCAAAGACCTGGAAGCTTGAGGGACACCAGTCCATTTCCTCTAGAGTGAACAACAAGACCCTTTGCAAACTGATGATTATTTTTATTTGTGCAGACTTAAGAAGGAAATAAGAACTTCAAAAGAGAGTTTGAAAAATACCCCTCACACCAAAAAAGCTTAAATCATTTCCTCTGAAAGTTTCCTTCCATCAGAGGTTTGCTTCAGTCTGTCAGACCAGCCTCCTCCTTTCCTCAATCTCAAGGGGAGGAATGTGATCTTCATTTTCCATTGATACTGCTCTTAGGGTTCCAGGAGGGTCCCAACCTCACCTTCTCCCTCAGAAGCAAAGACTAACATACCCTCATTTCCCATTGTCTTTCCTAGAAGCCAAATCCTTGTTTTTCTTTCAGGACATAACTCTGTTTTTTTATTTCCAAATCTTGTTCACGGTTGTACTTCTCTGCCTGCCCTGCAGTAGAAGCTGCATGGTTTATTGGTCTTTAGTTTTATTAATAATGATATAATTAATAATCATTTCTGTTCTTAATAATAGAAATAGCTTCTAAGTTTACTGGTTGACTAGGTCGATTGGTAAGGCAAAAGCTTGGGGTTAGATTACCCTTAATTCAGCTTGAGGTATTGATGGGAAAATAAAGCTTAGTTGCCAAGACTCTGGAATCATATATATCGAATTCAAAAACCATCATTTACCAGCTGTGCTACCTTGTCCAAGTTAGCTTGCATCTGAACATCTGAACTTCTTCTATAAAATGGAAATATCTTCCACCTGGCTTAATTGAGAGGCTCAAGTAAAAACAAAATATGCAGAGAACGTGGCAGCACCCAAAATGTTAGCTGCTCTTTCAGCTTTTGTGCTAATCATCCCTATTATGATGATATTCATTGAGGGTTATCACTTGTGAGATCCTAGGCAGGCCTGTACAAAAAGAATTGTAATTTTTTGTAATATTGAGGCTTTTTCATGGCACTAGATGGTCAGAGAGTGCTGACTGTCATTTCTCATGTGCATTTCAAAGCAAATTGCATTTCAAATGGGCACAGCTATCTTATTGCCCCTGGATCTTTCATATACACCAGATTAGTTGCAGATTGTACAGCCAAAGAAAAATGTTCCAGGTTGATTGTTCACGTCCACAGGTCCTCTGTGCAGAGATCTACTTCTCTCATGGTGGCAGTTAGCTGCCACTCCTGAGAAGAAGGGACCTTGTATGTGTGACGATGATTCTCCCCCCTTTTTAGCCTTCTCCAAGCCCCCGTGGCCCCTCTAAGGAGGAGGCTGTACAGTTATTTTCTCTTTGGCTTTATAGCTAGTCAACTGTGTGCCAGCAGGACCAGGGAGTACTCTAATTTCCTTGTAATTTTTACTTTCCTTGGGTCTTGATTGTATTAAGAAGGGAAGTTCTGATTTTAAATTTGTCTGTTGATGAGGCCTTCTTGACAAAGTTGACTTGCTTCTCAGGGACAGAGTGATTTGTTACTCTTCATTGCCCTGTTACTTTTTTCCCCCAAGGGTGGTTCTCTTCACACCTGCAGGAGACTTGTTCTTTCACTTCTGTATAATCACATTATTTACTGCATTTATGAAAAGGGGTGGGGGCTGGGGCAAATGTTTTCTAACGTGGCTGGTTCCCAGCCATCGTGACAACTTTGATACAAGCAGGGCAGTAATATTTTATAAAAAAGCATGGGATTATCCAACAGAATGTGAAAGATTTAGGGAATGAAATTGATTCAATAGGAGCAAGGATGGGGGAAGCAAGACTTTGTTTTTCCATTAGAGATTGCAAATTGATGACCCTCAGGCTAGATACTGTTTTGTTTGCATACACAGTGTTTAACATTTTCAGAGTTAGTTGTAAAAGTTAAAATATCTGGAGATTTTCCATTAAAATCTCATTTTCCAGCTTCTCATTGAAAAAAAAAAACAAAACAGAAGCACAAGCAGCATTCTCAAAGAGCACCATTTACTTGGAGCCTAAACAGTGCTGTCCCTTTCCACCTTGCCATGGACTTCAAACAATCTGCTCAACTCTGTTACCTGCCTGTCTTCTGTAGATCCTTCTTCTAAGTAGCCAAAAGCTCCATTAACAGATCACCTTTTGATTCATGAGGATTTCAGTATTCTATAATAGGTCAACTAGAGACCAGGGAGTTTGAAATTCTGGATTCTTTGTATGTTTGCATCCTGATTGTGGATTTGGTGTCTTCTTCTACCAGCTGCCCAAGTAAAAGTTGGAACTCAGTTTTGTTAACTAGGACTGTATACAATGATGATTCTACATGGCAAGGACGGGGCAGGGGCAGACATTTCTGCAGGAGGGAAATAGGTACCAGACCAGATAATACACATTTTTTTCTGCATTTTGAGTTTTGGATCCTGTATTAGTTTACTGTTGTTGCATACAAATTACACAAAACTCGGTGCCTTAAACAATTTTAACATTCCTTATATTGCACATTCCTTATTTCTGTGGGTCAGAAATTCCAAAATGGCTTAGCTGGATGTTCTGGTTCGGGTCTTTCATGAGATTGCAGTCAAAGTCGGAGGCTTAGGCTCAGTATTGGCTGGAGGGATCCCCTTCCAGGATGGCTTGCTCACGTGACTTTTGGCAGGCAGCCTCAGTTCCTCACCACGTGAATCTACACACGAGGCTGCTTGAGCGTCCTCATGACATGGCAGCTAGCTTCCCCTTGAGCAAACAGTCCTAGCCTTGGAAATCACATACCATTACGCTCGCCACCATGCCAGTCCTGATTCGGTGTTAGAGGGACTATACAAGCGTGAGTACCTGATGAGGGGGCATCGTTGGGGTCTGTCTTAGAGGTTGGCGTACCACAGAGAACAACCTTGTTGTTAACCTCATTTAGCCACTGTAATTGCTGATAAGGTCACACCCCTCAGCTGTGTTGGAATGGAAACAAGGTTAAAGGCAAACACGTGTCCTGAGCAGGGGTAGGTCATGTTTCAGGGCTAGTGACCGGAGTATCGTTTACCTCATGGAAAGATTTTCCTTTTACCAATAGGAAAGGGAGAGAGAGACAAAAGAAAAGATGGGTTGCAAGATATTTGGTGGATTGAATTTCTTTTTCAAATGATGTGAATTTGCCCCAGTCTTTTGCTCCTCAGCATTGGGAGCTTGCATATTCTCAAAGCTGTGAGACCTTAGAAAGTAACTCATAGTGATTTTAAGGCAAAATAAGTAGCTTAATACTTACATATCTCACTGCCTCTTCTGTGTCTCAGAGATCCTTAACATTTTGGGAATGATTTTTGATGGTGCGTCACTCAGTTAAGTACTAAGGTACACAGGTGGACAAAGAAAGTTGTCTTTTCAGAAACCAGAATAGGCCGTTAGTGAAATTCCCATCCAATATCTGATAAATTATTGGGTGACTGCATTGGCGTAGACACTGAGACACTCAACCAGGTGTCTGGGATAAGCGAGGGCAAAGCAGAGACAGTCTCTGAGGTCTTGGAGCTTAGTTCTTGTGGGACAATAAACTGCTAAGAAAAAATACGTATCACCTGTTGTCCAGTGGTGATAAGGCTCCTACATGCAATTTGCTGGTCAGTGAAGGCCTCTTTGAGGAAATGGCTTTTGAGTAGAGACTTCAGTTGAGGATTGACTCTCCCAAGTGTCAGGGGAAGAATATTTCAGATTGAGGGATCAACAAGTAGAAAAGCCCCCAGACAGAAACCAGCTCAGCTGCTCTTCCACACTTATTGGAAGCTCCATCCCCAGCTCCTCTGTGCTCACCACTGGACTGCTTAGGGCTGGATGTTTGCTTTGCTTTGCTTTCTTAACCGTAGTCTGGTAGCCCTGGCTTAGCTTTCTTCTCTAAAGAAATACCTGGGCATGCTAAACCTGATTCACATGGGAGGCATGTTATGCTGTATTGAGTCTGGTGTGTATTTCCCCTTTTTCTCCCCACAAAAGATTTTTATAAAATTTATGTATGTAAACGTATTTTTATTTGTTTCACTTGAGTTGCTTTTGCATAATGTAACAAGCCCATGATTTCATATGTACAGTAATTCATAGAAAGTGATAGTCATCTTGCTTAGATACCTTAGTTCTCAAAACTAGCTTGCTAAATATAGTACCTTCTCAGACCCATATAAGGTGCCATAAAAAAGAAAGAAAGAAAGAAAAAATAAAGGTCAAAGTTTCCCCTCCCACGAATTTGGTTGTAAAAACAGCAAAGCTGGGTTTTTCTGAACTTGAATCAGTAAATTTTGAATTTAAATAGTATCCTGTTTTGACAAAGCGCTAAACCACAGTCGTCTCAGAAAGACTCTATTAAGCTTTGGTCAATACCTGCTAGCATCTCTCATCAGGGAACTTTGGGTGACATTTGTTGTCATTTGTGTTACACTGACAAGGAATGCATGCCCTTATTTGTTGTATCCGGGAAATAGAGAGAATGGCTCGGGTGACTGGAGCCTGTTTACATTAATATGTTGCATAACAGTTGCCAGACAAAACCTGCGTTGTTTCTTTTGTTCAGTTAATTAACCTTGAGAATGTAAGTTTGCTAAGTGCACCTCCAGAGCAAGTCACAATATGATTTCTTGAGCTCCATGCCCTAACCTACCTGATAGAGAACCTAGTTACTTGCCACATTTCCCCCACCTTGGACTTGTGAGCCCATCAGTTGGGCACAGTTCTTGAATGGCCCAGACTTTCCTGAAGAAATCCAAGGTACTATAAGAGCCTTGTTGGAATTCATTCCCCGGCTCTCTTTTTTAATCTCATTTTGTTGCATGTTGAATAGTAAGTTGCATTTTACTGTAAAGGTGACTGCATTTTTCTTATGGGGCCTTCAGGGTAAACAGCCATTCATTCCCATCTGTGAACACACATGTAGCTTGTGTTGGGGTATAGGGCCTGGTACTTCCAAAGTCATTATTTTTCCGTAATGTTTATTCTCCATGGTTGGGCATAGATAGATTCTATGCCCCAGTGCCAGACCAGGAGGTAGCCTGTAATTCCAGCTGAATGTGTTACACTTGAGAGTAGGCTGGGGTGGAAGCAAGTGGTGGATCAAGCAAATAGCTTTTAATTTTACATAAATTGGTTTTCTACTTTGCTCTGGGGCAGAAGTTTGCAACCCAGGGTCACATTAGATGTCGCTCATGATTTGGAAGAGAAGCATTCCTGGAAAGTGTCTGGCAAGGCAGATCTTAGTATTTCAGTCCTGCCTATCATTGACTGACTTGGGGAAATCGGAGATGGCTTTTCTAGGCTGGGATTGCAGCACTTATATCTCTACCAGCTAAGGACACTGGAGATTAGAAAAGGCAGCAGCTATTTCAGATTCTCTAAGGATAAAATTAGCACGACATTTATCAAATGTTCCCCCCCTCCATTTTCCCAATAAATTGCATAATAATGACGTTGGTATATTGTATTGTCACATGAGGGAGAATTAGAAGATTCCCTATTAGGCAAAGGCTCACAGATCTCCTTTATATGGAATTAATCCACAATCTTAGATAAGTAAATTGGAACTGCAGGGGCAAAATCAGAGAGAGGACAGAATTCTCTCTTTACCCCTTATTGACAAGGGGACAAAAGATGGGAGATGCCAAATGCCAACATTAGTCATTGGTTTCAGGAGGCTACAGAGATTACAATTATGAGGGACTTTAATCTGATTTTGAAAGTTCAGATTTTAAAATTGTTGGCCATGTAGTCCAAAAAACTTAGCCCCAGGCTTTAGAGACAGAGGGAGCCGTGTTTGCGTTCTGATCTGCCACTGTGACCTTGGGCACGATATCTAACCTTCCTCTTTAGTCCACACCATTACAGAATGGCCATAACTGATACCCATCTCACTAGCTTAGGGTAAAGATTAAATGAAAAATGAACATAGGCCAGAGCTTTCCATGTGACACAAAATAAACAGTACTAAAAATGTTGCCAGAACTTGATTGAAATGTTATTCTGATTCTAAAATATCAGTTAAAAATCTTAAGCCACAGGACTCTACTAATCTGTAGATGGGATTTCATAGAAACAGGAGATGAAATGAAATTGTGGAATGCTAAATATTAATGGATTGAAGTAAGAAAGCTAAACAGAAAGAAAAAAAGTAGCTCCATGCTGTTGATAAGTGGAACCAAAATCACATCAGCATAGAAATGAATGAATTTGGACAAGAGCCTTCATTGAAAGGGATAAGCAACTCACTAATGCAAGTGACTGTTTCATGCCCAAAGCAGTATGTTCAAAAAATTGTTTGTTTTAAAAAATCATTTTATATAGGAGAGTCAAAGCCTTAAAAACAGTGTTAACGCCATTTGAAGGAAGGTTAATTCATTAAAAACCCATACTGTTAAGATAGTTTGGTTAGTCTCAAAAAGTGATTTCAGTCAATATAGCTTAACACAGTTGACATTTTGAAATGAGCTACCATGAAGAGAAAATTTATTTCATTTCCCTAGAATATATAGGTTACAATATATTGTGTATATATATTTATAGATATATATGTATATGTATATACATATCTATGTGAATGTATACAATGTACATTATGTATATATGTATATACATACGTATGTTAATGTATACAATGTGTATAATGTATATATGTAGACACAATGTATTTGATATACAAAATATTTGCTAATGGATTTTTTTAAATCATTTATGACCAGACTCTATGACAGTATGATTGTCATAGTTTGGCAAAGTGGACGTAGAAAAAAAGATATCAAATTCAGGGAGAAGGGAGAAACAGACCCAAGGATGAGGAATCAGTGCAGAGTTTGTGACAAAGATTATCAAAAGAAAAAATTTGGGTGAAAATCCATTAGGTCAAGAAGTTTTAATCATGCTGTCATCATGAGATCTTGGGGGTATTTCTGTTTGTTTTACTTAAGGATGAAAGTGACTTGAAGAAACTCCCCTGGGTGAATAGAAGATACTTTATTGAATTTCAAAGTGATGTTGCAGGCATACCTTGATAGGAAACTTGTGCATTTGAATGAATAAAAGAAAAATGCACATATGGTAAATTGAACACAGTGATCAATGTATGCTGGGGCAGGTTGAGTGTAATTGGGGTTGATTTGGGAAATCCCTACCAGAATGGTATCACATGAACCAAGATTTGTGACTGCCATCATGTGCTTTGTAATTTGGTGTTTCCCTCTTGCTATGGCTTTCAAGGTTGATTGGAAGTATTAATTTAACTACTTCCTAATCTCCTTGTGGAAAGAGGTACTGTATTAGTCAGAATCTTTTCGCATGCAAATGGCAAAACTCAACTTAGATTGGCAAGTGATAGGGGGTAAAGTCTGTTGGCTTAGGGAACTTGAAAGTTCAAGGGTTAGCTTGGCTTCAGACACAGCTGGAACCAGGCACTCGCATGATGTCACCAAGACTTGGCCTTGCACCATCTTTCTTTTCTGCTTTTTGTGTTGGCTCCATTCTTAGTCATGTTGTCCCCTTGCTGAGGCAGGATGGCTTCTAACTTATCCACATATTTTACAGCTTAGCAACACTTACAGAAAAGAGATTTGTCTCTTGGCTGAGTAATTCCAACAAAAGTCCCTGAATTGATTCGTGACTTGAGTTTTTTTTCTATACCTGAATCAATCACTGTGGACAAGAAGAAAAGAATATGCGGATTGTCTGGGACTAAAAGTCAGCTGCCCACTCTGGAACCCAGGGGATGGAGTTGGTGCCATTGAAACCACATACTTCCAGAGTAGATTGTTGTACCTCAGCTTTCCTTTCAGAAGATGGAGGAGGGGATACTATCTGGACATTTTACTCTATATCATCCTTAAGAGGGTGAAACATACCATATTGTTAGTGTTCAGTCAGTCAGATGGTTTAGTAGAAAAAACACTTCTCCATGACTTCAGAACTTGACATTCAATCCTGACCCTAGCACTAATTGTGTAGAAAGCTTGCAAGAGCAGTTTAAGTAAATATCCTAGGATTCAGTTTCCTTATCAGAAAGCAGAGAAAGTTGGCCCTTGTTCTCTTGTCCTTTCTAGCTGGAAAAGTCTATATTTCAAATTTAAAATTAGTATTTGAAGTGGTTTTCATATTATGCCCATTTCATAGACTGGTATGTTTTAGATTATCAGCACTGTCTAATAAAATTTTCTTCAGTGAATGGAATGAATGTTTTGTGTCTACATCGTCCAATACAGGTTACTGAGCACTTGAAACATGGCTAGTATGTCTGAGGAACTGAATTTTAAATTTTATGTAACTGTAATTAATTTAAATAGCCACATGTGACTAGTATCTACCATTTTGGACACCTCAGCTCTAGTTTAATGGATTTTACAGCACTGAAATCGGAGTGACAGCAGAAGACGACTTAAATCTCGATGCCCCGTGCCTTTGGTGAGCAGTACTTGGGTGTATTTTTTATTCAGTATTTAGTTACATTGAAAAGCACTGCTCATTACAACAAAGACAGAAAGACTATTGTCTCACCACATAGTTCCCCCAACCAAAAAAAAAAAAGTTTTACATGTTGTGGGTTGATTATTTTATTTTTTGTGGTTCCCCATGTATTTGCCCTGCCAGATGGTGTGAAGAAATGGAAAGAATGCTTAATTAGGATTCAGAAATTTTGGGTTCTGGTCTCGGTTCTGCCAGTAACTACTTAGACGTGTGACCTTTGGCTAACCATTTTCACTTCCTGGACATCAGTTTTCTCACCTGGAAAATGAGGGGGTGGGATTAAAATGATCTCTAAATCTATTCCAGATCACAGTTTCTATGGTTCTTAGTCTTTTTCTTCATTCTCATGGCCAGGGTGGTGGCTGAGAGTTTGTCTTTGTCACTAGGCAGAAGTACAGGTGATTGAAGGAACTGAGCAGAAACCTTGGGCCATTTCTACTTTCTAATTGTAAAGTACTGTAACACTTTGGAAATGCCCACTGGATGTGAAGGAACACTGACGGAAGTCAACTTCTGCTTCAAAATCATTTAGTGTTCTAATTGAAGATACGTCTAGAAGAAAATGAACAGGTAGTGTTAAATGATGCAAACAATAAAATTTTAGTTTACTCTCAGGTGGCCTTGTTTTGCTACTTCCAGAGTTAAAATTCTTGTGGATTCAGAGAGAGTGTTGGGAGAAAGGGTTAATGAAGACTGTTGAGTAAGGGAC
The DNA here is from genome assembly GCF_015220235.1 of Choloepus didactylus. Lineage (NCBI taxonomy): Eukaryota > Metazoa > Chordata > Mammalia > Pilosa > Megalonychidae > Choloepus > Choloepus didactylus. Next base: position 225,325,782 of record NC_051307.1, on the reverse strand, counting down.
AAAGAGAAAGACTGGTATTCTAGATGAGTTTGGAAAATTGGTTTTCAAGTAAAACCATAACTATGGCTGTATGGTAAACCTGAAGAAAGAAATTCAGAGATGATGAGACTTTCTTTGGGCCCCAGGCAAGTTAGGGTTAAGAAAAGATGTTTGGAGTGACTTCATCTGTAGAAGGTTGGATTTTGAAGGAGGAGATGAATCACAAATGAAGAGAAAGAGGAAGGAAAGAACATTGGCCAGATTTGCAGGAGCAGGTAGGAGGATTTGAAGTGTTCCAAAGGACAGAGTGGTAGGATGTGTCAAACCAGTACTGAGGAAGAAAAGCATCAGCTGGGACTAAATAGAAATAAGATGTTTATTTGGTGATTTAATTTTGATGTTCAGTAGTGACATGCGATAATTTTGTTTTTATCATGTAATGGTGCGACAGAGTTAAAGCATTTATTGATGTGGTGTTGGTAATGAATTCTGTTGTAAATAATAGCTCCTATATCCTGTCTCCATAGAATTGTTCAGGCACAGTTGTATATTGTAGCTTTATTTTTATTTTTTAACTGGCTATCTTTATGTATGGGAACAGTCATCTCCAGAGATTCATTTTCATTTCAAAAAACTTCTAAAGGTGTTAATTGCATTTAAAAAAAAAACTCTTATATAATTATTTAAAATTATTCTACAGACACTATATCAGAACTTTTCCTATTATATTGCTGACAAACATTTAATACCTGTGTGCCGGTTTGTATGTATTATGTCCCCCAAAATGCCGTGTTCTTTCATGCAGTCTTGTGGGGGCAGAGGTATTAGTGTTGATTAGGTTGGAATCTTTGGATTAGGTTGTTTCCATGGAGATGTGACCCACCCAACTGTGGGTAATAACTTTGATTAGAGTATTTCCATGGAGGTGTGGCCTCACCCATTCAGCATGGGTCTTGATTTAATCATTGGAGTCCTATATAAGAGCTCAGATAGAAGGAGCTTGCTGCTGCAGCCAAGAGAGACATTTTGGAGATGGCCATTAAAAGTAGACTTTTGCTAGTCCAGAGTTTTCTCTGGAGAAGCCAAGAGAGGACAAAACACCACAAGAGTAACTTTTCAAAGAATGCACAGGAGCTGAGAGAGGAGATGGAACACAACCCGGGATCAGTAGACACCAGCCATGTGCCTTCCCAGCTAACAGAGGTTTTCTGGATACCATTGGCCGTCCTTCGGTGAAGGTATACTCGTGTTGATGCCTTAATTTGGACATTTTTATGGCCTTCAGACTCTAAATTTGTAACCAAATAAACCTCCTTTATAAAAGCCAATCTATTTCTGGTATTTTGGAAGACAGCAGCATTAGCAAACCAGAGCAACCTGTTTAAACAGTTTTGATTTACAGATTTCAGAAACAAGAATACAGAAACCATTCCAAGGTTTTAATTTGGAAAATTCTGTAGCCGTGTCTATTTCTGCAGAAAGGGGAAAAAGAAAGCTGGTGATTGGGAAGGTGTGATCCACACTAGTGAGATAAGAAAAAGAGGCACAAGGTGTGATTTGGGGATCCTGTTCTGAAATTAACAATAAATATGTTTTGCACATGTTGTTTAACCTTTCTGAGCATTATTTTTAAACAGTGGATCCAGGTAACTGGATTCTTGACTCTGAGTGAATTACTCAGATTTTCTCAATCTTGGTTTCCTCATCTGTAAAATAGGAGTAGTAGTAGGATCTTCTTACCCATTAGAATGGTTATTATTAAAAATAACAAGGGTTGGTGAGGATGTGGAGAAATTGGAACTGTTGTGCATTGCTAGTGGGACTTTAAAATGATTTAGCCATTGTGGAAAACAGTTTGACAGTTCCTAAAAAAATTAAACATAGAATTACCATATGACCCAGCATTTCCTCTCTTTAAATATAAACCCAAAGAACTGAAAGCAGGGACTCAGACATATACTTTTACACCGTTGTACACAGCAGCAAATATCTATCAGCAGATGAATGGATAAACAAAAGTGGTATATCTATATAATGGAATATCACCCAGTCATAAAAAGGAAAAAAAAAGGGTCCTGATAACTAACACATAGGTGAACTTTCAAAACATTATGCTAAATGAAGTAAGCCAGACACAGAATGACAAATATTGGATGATTCCACTTTTATGAAATAATGAGAATAAACAAATTTATAGAGACAGAAAGATTAGAGGTTACCAAAGGCTGGAGGGGAGGGAAAATGGACAGTTATTGCTTAATAGGTACAGAGTTTGTGTTGGGTGTGATGAAAAAGTTCTGGTAATGGATGGTGGTGTAGCACAGCATTATGAATATAATTAATTCCACTGAATTGTACACTTAAAAAGGATTTAAAATGGGGAATTTTATTTTATATTTGTTACCTCAATAAGAAAAAAGTAGGATCTTCTTCATGGGGTTGTGGTAAAGATGAAATAAGCTTGTTCATTTGTGCTTTCAAAAACATTTGTTGATGAAAAACCTTCCAAGAGCCAAGTGGCACACCAGGAGTTGAGGGTGGCAGAAGGAGCCCAAACAAACCCTGCCCTGTCTGGAGCAGATGATAGATGTGAAGGAGCCCTGGCCTGAATGGCTTGAAAATTGTCAGCTAGTAACAGCAGCACTCTAGTTTAGATGGGAAATGCTGGCTCACACAAATTTTAAAAACTGATCACAGTATTTCTCAGATGATACTATTTGAAGAATTTAGAAATGACAAAAATTGTGTTTATTGAAGGAGGACAAGGAAGAGTTAATATTTTGAGCCAAAGAATCAAGATTAATAAAAGGCCTCAGCAGGCTGAAATTCTGGATTAAAATGACAAAGATGATGTTTCATGGGAATTAATTTGGAGTCCGTACAACTGAGCAAGTACAGAGTGAAGAGCTCCAACTTAACAGCAGTTCATGTGAAAATCAGTGAGAGGATGATTGTAAAATCAGTAGGAGCCAAATGTAACATGGTGGGGGCAGGGGGACCGAGGACTTCAGGCTGCATTAATGCAATAATGAGGAACTGAGCCGCTAGCCTCCCCTGGACCAGGCCGATGACAGATGACTCGGCCGTGCTTGTTTCTGGGCACTACATTTGAAGAAGAGGTTCAGAAGCAAAGCAGACTGGAAGGCCTTGCATATCACTTATCGAACACTACCTGTGTGTTTTAAACAAAACCAGAACCTTTCTAGCACTTGAGGTGGGGGTTGGGGGCAGGCATGGGGTCCACACCAAGCGCAGGAAATGGATGTGGTAGGAAGGGGCAGAGTTGGTGTAGCACTGAGGCTAAACAAAACACAGGCTAAGTGTTCTATGTGTAGACTTAGTTTTTATTCCTTTGAGGTAGGTAATATTGTTCCCATTTTATAGATGGGAGCATTGATCTTGGGAGAGGTTATTTAAATTGCCCAAGGTCCCCCGGCTATAATAAGTGGTGCTACGAAGAATCACACTCTGTTCTTCATCGCCATGTGTGGTACCACTTCCTATCCCGGGAGACTTGGTTGAAGAAACAGAGGATATTTGGTGAGATGAAGAAAGATGAAAGTGGGCCATGATGAGGGTCTTCTTTAAATACTTGAAGGACAGTCAAAAGCTGCACTTTCCAATATGGTAGCCACAGTTCCATGAGGCCATTGGGCATGCAAACTATTGTCAGTGCCACATGTTGAAATGGTATTATTTTGGATATGTAGGGTTAAACAATATGTGCTGATAAAATTATTTTCACCTGTTTCCTATGCTTTTTAAAATATGGCTACTAGAAAAAATTTAAATTACATGTGTGGCCCACACTGTGTTTCTGTTGGACAGCTCTGCTTTAAAGAGTTATTTATCAATTTAGGTAGGAGGGGCAAAGCTGAGATCTCTGTGCAGATGTGGGAGGAAGGGCAGAGTTGCTGTTGCAAACGGGTTAAATAGCATCAGCTCTTGGGTGTAATTTGGCCTTTAAGTCTGCAGTTCCTAGAACCAGGGTAACCCAAAGAGAAGCAGAAGTCAAACCAGCTATAGGTCTTCTGCTTCTGAGGAGAAAGGTTAAAGTGGCCACTGTCAGTGACTGTTCATTGGTGCCTATCAATCGTGAGCTGTGGCCTTTCTCTAGTCTTCCCTAGTCTTTCCCTTTCTTTGCCTGCATCACTTAAGAGGCTCTGGGGGCAGAGCAAAATAAGAGGAGATGCCCTGGGCATTGTAAATCCAGTTTCAGGATGTTCTGATATTGCGGTACCTCTAAAATCTGCTTTTCCTGCCGTTGTAGTCTTATCTCCCTTTAGAAGGATTATTTTCATTTGACAAAATTAGCAGCACAAATAAAAGATAAGTGATTAAAAAAAAAATAGGGATAGAATTTACTTTTAGGAGATACAGCTGTAGTGCACTAAGGGCCCAAGGTTTACCCAGCTATAAAATTCTAAAGTTATTTGTATAATCTCTGAATCATAGTTTGTATACATTTTGTGTTTTAAAACTTCCAGCGAACATGAGTGTGGATTGCTATATGCAAGTGCACTTTTGCTGCAAGAGGTCAACAAATCATAAAATCATCATTAACAAGACATATTATTTTGGCCACTAGCTTGGCTGTATAGAGATGTTTCTATGGCTGTTTCTCATTGAATGTTCATCTTACATATAGAGATGTTATTATTTAGCATGTATTTACTCAAGGTGGAGAAAGGTGAAAGAGTGCACAATTTATCTCTCAGAGCTTACAGTTCAGAGAAAACACATGCATGAAACATAAATGAAATGCAAAAAAGAAAAAATGAGGAAGGAAGGAAGGAAGGAGGAAAAAGAAAGAAGAGTGAAGGGGAAAAAAACAGTAATTTATTCATTTGATAGTAAATATGTCAAATATTTGTTGAGGGATACACTTAACCATAAGAGTACAGTGCAGTCTTTGGCATTTGATGAGTTAATTCAATATTTGATGGAGTGCTGAAATGATTGGCACTGATAGTAAATGCTGTAGAATGTCAGGGAAATGGTCCTGCCCCAAATTTCATGCCATGGATTTAAAGATGGCTAGGTTAGTGACCTCTTCCCTTCTCTCACAGTTGTGTATCAGTTTGTGTGTTGAATGATCTTGCCTAATAGTAGAGGAGTACTTTTTTGTTTAGGAGTGACTCCCTCCTCCCTTTCTAGAATGTTGTTTCACATGCTAGGTAGAACTTTAGCTATCTTCTTCCCCTCTCTTTTCTCCTTGGTTTAAAATGAAGAAATGAATTTAAATGAACTAGAGCCACCTTCACTCCAGTACAGCTTGGCTGCCTTAGGAGAAAGTGCACTAACACTAGACCTCCTTGTTCATATGAAAGAGAAATGGTAGTTTTGACTATGCTGGTTTTGTTAGAGTTTTGTTTCTTCCCCTAGAAACCTTAAAAGGATCAGCACACAAATCCTCAGTGCTTTGGAAGTTTGCCCCTGTATGGATGTGAGTTCTCTTCTTGCTTTTGCTCTGCTTAATTCTATAATTAAATATCCAGATTGATGTGATGTTATTTAAACTTTTTGGTGACCAAAATATCTAATCCTTGATCCATTCTCCCTAATATTATGCTAGTAATTCCCAACCCTGCTTGTATGTCAGTCTCGCTCCCCCCAAAATTTCAGAGCTGTATCACAGATAGTCTGAATCAAAACCTCTGGATTTGAAGTTTAGGATTTGAGATCATGTCAGGAGAAGGAATAAAGAACATCAAACTCTGCACACTTTGGGAGAACATGGTGGGGGAGAAGTAGGGTGAGGGAGAGAGAAGGGAGGGAAGGAGAGGGAGGGAGGGAGAGAGAGAGAGAGTGTGTGTGTGTGTCTGTGTGAGAGAGAGAGAGAGAGAGAGACTCAGCTGAGGTCGAGGTTAGGAGCGAGTCATGCCAAATATTGGGCATGACGTGGGTGAAGGAGTACAAAGACCACTCAAAAGTAGGAATAATGAGGAAAGGAAGAGATGGGTACTTTTTTTAGATAGGAAAAACAAGTGAAATTGGGGAAAAGAAGAAAAACTATTTGGTCTCAAGGAAGGGAGATGTAACACGAATGAAAAGTACCCCTACCATGTCAAATCCTTCACGGTTCCTGGTGTCCTGGCTCATAGTGTCTTCACTGTGAGCATTTGCGCATGATCTTGCCAGTGGCTGAAATGCCTGTTACCACTCCGCCTGCTCAACTTCTTGGGGCAGGGCTTTATCCTTAAACATAGTTCCTTTCTCCCCTTAGGCCGAGGTTGGGGCTCCTCGTCTCTGCTCCCAACATGCCTTTCTTTCTTTTTATTGAGCAAATGATGACTGGTGTGTGCCACATACCTTGCACCATGCCAAGTGCTAGAAAGCCCAGGGAAAACAAGAGGGCTATGATAGAGGGCGATATGGCAGGGAGAGTACAGGCTGCTTGGGAGCACAATGAAAGGGCACCTAACCCAGATCTGGAGGCCTTCTCCAAGGAAGGTGTCTCTCGGGGCTGGTGGTGAGGAATGTGGGTGGTGAGGAATGAGATTGCTTCCCCATGGTCTTGGTGCCCTGCAAGAGTTTGAGAAATGGGAAGCTAGGGGTATAAGCTTACACCTGCAATAACGTCATCAGATTTGTATTTCCCAAAGATCTCTGACTGCAGAGTGGAAAGGGGATCTGAGAGGCCAAAGCTTGAAAGGAGAAATGACTTAATATTAAAGTGTTCCAAGCAACAGACACAGATGGTCTGGGCCAGGTTAGTGGCAGTGGAAGACAGAGGACCCAACTAATTTTTGTGAAGTGCTTATTAGGGAGAATCTGTGGGATTTAATGATTGATTGGACGTGGAAATGGAGGAATCAGCCAGTGCCACAACCCCAAATTCCTCCTTGGGCAGCTGATGGCACCATTTGCTTAAGGAGGGAGTTTTGAATTGGAGGGAAAACCGCAATGAGCCCAGTTTGGGAAATACCACCGCGGTCAAGAGGGGTTGTGGGTCAATGAGGATATGGTAAAAATCATCGTAGCTGCAGGGCTGAAGAGAGACCTGAGACCATTTTCTCTCTCCTTGGATGATTCCATGAAACTGGAGAGGGGTCAGATGAAGGATACACGCGGAACCATATCGCATGTAGAGATGGCCTCATTTAGGAGAAAATGAGCTACAAGGATAGCGGTGGCAGAGCTGTGCAGAGAGAGCAGCATTCTATTTTATTTCATCTCAGACCCTGCAGGCAGGGTGGGCGTGCACAGAAGCAGCATGCAGAAGCGTGGCTAGATCTCACCGTGATCAGGTGGGTCCCGGCCAAGGATTTCCGAAGATGACAAACCTGAAGCACTGGCACACGCTGCTGGTGTGGGGAGAAGTGGCATTGTCCCTCTCCATTTATGGAGTTATTGGGGGTGAGGAGGTGTAGACTAATAGGCAAGTAATTGAGTTTTAAGGAAAATTTTAAGATATTTTGAGAGTTTTATTCTGATTGAGCTCATTTGCTATGCAAAGGAAAAAGTCCTTGCATTCCTTTCATTCCTTTGACATGGTTACCATTTGATATTTTATGTTGGAATGATAAAATGTGGAGTATAGTTCCTCCAGAATTTATTCAAAGATAACGAAATCCTTGTTGAGGAAAGTGTACTCAGAGGAAAGATGCAAAGCAATCATTTGTCAAACAGGTCCTCGCTTTTGCTGTTACCCTGCATTTCCTCACCATGTGGTGGTCTTGAAAGCACCTTCACACTATTATTTAATTCTAATTGTATCTGAGATAGGTAGTATGGACAATACCATCCCAGTTTTATGTTCCAGGAAACTGAGGTTCAACAAGGGTAAATACAACTTCTCGCAGCCAGCTGGTGTCTGTTGAGTGCACAGCCTTCTTCCTTTATGTATTTAGCACATAGGTCTTGAGCACCCAGAAGTGCCAGGCACTCATCCTCGGGTGCAGGGCCAACAACAAGATCTTGCAGTCACTGTGCTCATTTCCAGGTTTCTTACAGAAATTTTTTAAAAAATTAAATACTAACTTTCCAATTTGATGTTCCAGACTCTGTAGTGGCCAGTGCCCCAGGCACCAAGAGAGTTCTGTTCCTTGCTGTGGGTGGTGGATGGAAACTTTGAAAAGAGTCTTAGAAGCAGCCCATTAGGTCGTTAAACTGTGATGCCATTTGGGTGCAAGCTTAGCCTCTTTGGAGGGGCTCCACCGAGGTCCTGCCTCCTAGACGTAGGCTCCACTATGAGATAATGGTAGCAAGACATGGTGCGAGTAGGGACTGAGGGTTCCACAAACTGGGTTTGATGTTGACCAACCTACAGTTGTTCTCAACACTTGGGACAGATCTCTTTTTAGACTATCTGAATGGGTATTCGAGAACTCATTATTTAAAAAACCACCAAACACCTTCACCACATCCAAGTGATGAACTGGCTGGTGGATGTCACACACCTGGTAACCTGGAGATTTAAATGGAGTTGCCATTTTGCCTTCTGGAGATGATCTTCTTGGTTCAGACCCTCTTTTATCCTGGATTTAAAAAACAAAACCAGTATCTTCTTCTGTTAAGATTACTAGTATGAAACAGAGAGCTGCTGCTTAGTTAAATTTTGGGGTTAGGATCAACACCACCTACAGCATAGAAAAGTAAATAGCTGTTTTTTCTTAGTGTAAAATCGCATTGTCTTCAGCTATCTCATTATTAGCAAAAGGGTAAAATTGAAGGGAAAATGGTGTGTCATAACAATAATAATGTTAGGAGACATTTAAATGCTTACAGTACACCAAGCACTGATACCATTTGATCTCATTCAATCCTCATAACACCCCTGTGGGAGAAATACTAGGATTAGTTCCTTTTTAGGGATGAGGAAACTGAGGCATATAGAGGTAAGTAATTTGCCAAAAGTATAGTCAAGAGGTGGTGTGGCCAGGATTAGAACCCACAGCACGTTCTCATTTAACCACTGCACTAAATGGATGATGAGGGACAGAATAAGCCCCATCACCCCAATAGTTTCATCTTTATATCTCTGACACTTTGTGTGGCTAGGAGGGCTTCAGCCCATCTGTCTTGTCTTTCTCCCTCTCTCAGCAACAGAGAAGGCAGTGCAAGAAGCTTCTTAATCAAGGAGAAGTAACCCAAAAGAATTATGTGAGCTCCCAGACCAATCTTCCCAGCCCTTCATCCTACCTGCCCACTTGTGGGTACTGACAGACTAAGGGGCGATTTCATTCACGTGGTCTGCCCAAGTTGTCACTGTGGATTCATGTAAGAAGCAAAGAAGATATCAGAATTTTGCTTTGGTATTGTCCTGGGTTCCATTCATACTGACCAGTCAGTGGCTTTTGATCACCGTTTTTTGAGTGAGTGAAACTAGACTGGCCTCTCTGTTCTCTCAGGCACAGTTCTCACCCCCACCCCCGTCTTCAGGTTAGCATGTGGGATAACAGCTTTGTCTTGGAGTCACTGGAGTCCTGACTCCTTACTAGCTCTGAGATGTTGGCTAAGTCATGTCAACTCTCAGAGCCTCACTCTCTGCCTTTGTTAGTGGGCACAGTAATACCTATTTCATACGGAGGTTCGTTTTGAGGATTAAGAGATGCAGGAAGTGCCATACCACCATGAGTTTGTTGTAGATATGTGCTTTATTTCTGTCATTCTGGCACTTGGCACCCGCCCTTCCCTCATTTTCCCTTTCTTTGTCAGACTCTGTTCTGAGCTCCCAAAATGTACTTCCCAGTTTGTCACTGACAGCCTCTTGATGGTGATTCCAGCACCTTCACATCCATTACTGGCTCTGATCTTTATTTTCTTAGCTTTTGTCCCAACATGGCCTGACCTCTGCAGCCAGTAAGTGAAGAGGCACTGTAATGGAGGAGACTGAGCCCTGGAGGACAGATTCAGTTGCAACGACTAATATCCAAAGCTTTGCTGTGCCAGGCCCCTGTGGACCACATAATTCTCATACATTGGATTAAGCCTTCACACAAATGTTCTCAAAGTCAATTAAAAACCTGATACTCCTCGAAAATAATAAAAGTATATCCATTATAATGCAGATAACTGCTCCCCCTTTACAGATGATGAAATACAGACTAAATGAACTTTTGTGTTATAACAATTTTGCTGGTGAGTAGTAGAGATTGGGTTCAAACCTAGACCTCTTGAGCTCCAAAGTCCAGTAAATCTTCTGTTTGTGAATTGAAGGCTATAGGATCCCTGTTTCCTGGGTTATCATGAGGATGATGAGATAATATATGGCAGGACTTGTAACTTAAGAAGGCTGGTGAGATGTAAGGGGTTTCGCTGCAGTTGTTGCTGTTACACTCCACGAGCCAGGAAGAGGTTGTGCAGAGAGCATGAAGGAGAGAAGGGCGTGAGAGAGAACAAAGTTGGAGGGTAGAACAAATTAGTAGAGTGCTGGGATGGTGAATGGATGAGAAAGGGTGTCTGTGAACAGTGAGCCAAAGAGCTCCCTGATTTGAAAGCTCTGACCTGTTGAGTTATGTCATTATTATAGATGTGTCCTGACCCATCTCAAAAATTGGACATCATGGAATTTAATTAAGATCAATTAGACATCCCTCCTATTGTTCAAACACAATGCTGTATTTGTTTGAAAAGAGGGAAGTTCTGTGTGACCTGCAAGCTTCCTGCTTCATATACTCCTTTTCCTTCTGAGAGATGAAATGCCATTTGAAATAATAAAAAGTAAATAATTGGCCTGCAGGCTGGACTACATACTTTCTGTATGTGTTTTCTCAAGACAAGGGGTCTGATATCTCCGAGATATTGTGCTTTCTTACAAATTGCCCTTGCATTCCAACCTAAAACTTGCCTGGTGGCTTCTGCCAAAAATGGAAAAGTCACCCCCAACCAGTGGCCACTTAGCACATAGAAGTGTCCACCTTCATTACTTCTTTCCAATGTGACACAGAAAGAAACAAACAAATGGGTTGAGGTTGGACCGGGAATCAAAAAATCTTTCTTCCTGGGAGGAGGCATGGTTGAAAGAGAAAAGAACTTAGATCGCTGAAGTCACAAGTACAAAGAACATAAGCATATTTGGATGTCACATAGTTTTAGAGTCCTTATCTGGGGCCCAATCTTAATCCACAGAGTCTTAAAGCATGTATGTGACTTATTCTATGGATCACAAGTTGTCAGTGTTTCACAGGGCTTCAACCTAGAGAGGATCCAAAAAAGGGCTTTGTGTAGTTGATGTGTTTTCCAAAAAGCTTTTTTTTGTTTTTGTTTTTTTGTTCCCTGTTTCCAGTTGATTTGATCACATCCAAGATTCCTGAGCTCTCACATCATCTTTTTAAATCATCTTCTTTCTAGTCTTACATAGCATCTTGATTGTAATCAAGAAGATAACTAAAGATTGGCCCACTGTTAGTATAAAATGCATACCTGGTACACGATAAGCAATCAATAAGTATAAACCATAGATATTATCTGCATTCATTTTCCTCTTTGGGTAAAGTGTGTAGGCTCAGAGAGGTGAAATGACTTGCCCACAGTCACACTATTAATTTGTGATGAAGTCATTTATGAAACCCTATGCCATATCTAGTTCTCTTGCACAACCTCAGTGTTAAACAGACTTCTGGAGGCCACTTGGGATTAGAAAAGATCTGCCTATCTCTGGGTTGGCCTGTTGAGTAAGTCCCAGTGCTTGGAACTGTTTGGAAACTACAGAGTCTTCAAAGAGCAGAAAGTAGAGAGTGAGGGCAGCTCACCTTGATGCATATATGCTTCAGATTCTCATCCTTAGTTCTTAGACCTGTGGTCTCTTCCCAGCCTCCTCCTTCCACTCCTTAGCCCCCCAAACTGTCCTCATAACTTTTTTTATAGGAAAGAAAACAAAACTTTAGACTTTTATATAGAACTTTTAAAGGTAGGGATGTGTGTGTGAGAGTGTGTAATTGTTGACTGTTAAGGAGAGGAAAGCCACAGGGAGCTCTAGGGCCCCAGAAAATGCTTTCTGTGTAGCGGCTTCTATACCACACATAGTGTGGAAAGCAGTTATCTTTGGAGGGGATTCCACAGCGCTGCACGGTCTTCCCCAGTGTAAGATTTATTGTCGGCAGGATTCGGTGTTCTTTGTAAGAGCATTTATGCGGCATCTAAAGCACTGTCAAGTGCTACTTCCTGAACGCTTTTGAGGTTGCAACTGCTCAGCTGCATTTTCCTGTCTTAGAGATATATTTTTGCAATGGTATGCAGGGATTTGTACAGGCCTCGTGCTTCCCATTGACACTGACAGGAGTTGCACTGTTAAACCTTGGCACGCTCTTGTGGAAATTTACCCCCTAGTGCCCAGGAACCTCCATCAGTCTGGCTCCCACGTGCCGAGGGTTCCTGTAATGAGAGAGGGCAGGGGAGTGCAGCCCGTTGTTTCAAGTAAGCCGGTATACCAGCTAATCAGTCTCAAAGTTAACTGTTTTCTTACTTAAACAAAGGATAGGTGAGAGCTCTTCTTTCACTTTCTTTTTCTCTCCTTTTTATGGATCTTATGAATGCCAGTTGAAAACTTGAACTACGAGTCGACTAAATATACTGTATCATGAAACCTTAGGGACCACTGAAATGGGAACAGTGGCCCATTACTGCTAAAAAGGTATTTTACTGAAAATGCACCGACATTCTCTCCCCAGAGAGTGAGCAAAAGAAGGCAAGATGCCCACCAGTAATACAGGTTGTTCTCTTAGGCAACCTAAAATATCGAGTCTGGCACTCCTGCTCTGTGAGCGAGGAGGCAATAGAATAGATGAATGTGCTTTTTTGCATTAAAAAGACCATATTTCACCAGAAGCCTCCTTCCCCCCCGTTTTGTTTAAGTGTCTTAATTTATATATTCCAGCTAATAGTTCATTACAAGTACCTTTTCTCTCTGCCTTTTAAAAAGTTGTCTTTTGAATAAGTTAAGAGAGAGAAAATTTCCTAATCCCGGCAGGCTTACCAGCAGAGGGCAGGCGTAAAGAAGGTTTTGACACAAGGGCGTGTCAACCTAGGGTCAGAGGAGGGTGGCGTCTGGAAGGGAGTCCGTGAGCATTGTTCAGAGGGCAAGATGCAACACGCCCCTCTTGCCTCTTTGCGGGCCTGCTGCACACCACAGGTCTCCGGGAAAGCTGACTTGACTGAGTAAAGATGGTCAGTTGCCTTTATCTGATATTCAGCGATTTTTACAAAATTAAACGTTAAAAAAAATTAAAATGCAATTTCATCCCCCAAGAGTCATCTTTTGTTTCCCCTTCAGTGCTCCAGCCCTGGTTATGTTTAAAATTAAGGGTTTGCTTGTGTGTCCTGGGTGTACTATGAATGCTCGCATTGTTTGGAGGGGAAATAACGAAGCGGGTTTGGTGGTGGCAGTGGTGGGGGATTTTTCTCCCCCCCGTTATCTGAAGGATAAAGCTCTTTGGGAAACTCTCTCTTGCCCCAAAACATGTGCCTTTTTGAGAACTTTGCACACTTTACTGTAATCGTACTAACCTCTCCACAGAAGCTGCTAATAAATTTTACATTATATTAAAACAAGGGATTACAGTTTTATCATACATGAGAGGATAATTATTGTCAATTAGATGCAGAGTTAGGACAGGATGTTGCCATTTCTTTTCCATATGTGATTTTGTTTACCTGTGATTTTGTATTAATGTATGTACATTTAGAGCAAGGTATTTTTGTGTTTTTCTGTTTTGTTTTTTTTTTTTGTAGATGTTTTCCATAGCTCATGTACTCATCCTATTTATAAGTCACCTGCATGTTGACATGTCATGCCGTGTATATAGAAAGTAACCAGGAACACTGGCATTGTAAAATGTTGCATTAAATGAAGATGCGAATAGCAATTTGGAGGATGTCATAAAGAGAAATTTAAACTCCTGTGGAACAGTGAGTGCTCTCAGTCTTTTTCCCTTGGCCAAACTAGCAGGCACAGAAGAAAAACAACATAATTAGCTTCATCATCAACATAGGCGTAACAGCCACATAAACAATATCGATATAGAGCTAACAACATTAGCTCCCTGTAGATGGATGATGTATTAATTTATATTTTTAAGTAAAAGCACTACTTAAATCAAGACAGAACAGTGATTCCTTGGAGACAAAATGTCCAAATCTCAGAAATCGGGCATTGCTGTTGCAATTTAGTTACTAATTGCCTGCCCCTTTGGCAGTCTTTGGAGACATCAGAAATACTCAAGTAGTGCTCTCTCCAGAGAGGCAAGTTTCCCTGGGCAAGCTATCAAGCACAGTGGTGGGGTGAGGGGACTAAGTTTTATATTTTTGTTGCTTCACCTTTTTCTCTCTATCAAGAGACAGCTGGTTGAATCCTTTAATTTCTGTCATTTCAGAGTACGTTTCAGGTACTCTACTAAGTTAATTGGAAAAGGGAAATGAAGTAGGTATTCATCTAAGTGTTGTTTGGAATAAGACAATGAACTTGAACTAACGGTTTTGCCTTCTTATCATGCAGTTGATTTTCAACCCATCAAAGTGCTCATCAATCTTTATTTCACTCACTCTGGCAACTTTCTGGCAACAGAGATTGAGAAAGTTTCCTATGAGAACATAGTATCATACAAGTCTACCTTGGGCAGGTTCCCATGCTCAGTGTTGCTGGAAATAATGTGGGCCATTGGTCAGTTCCCATGTCCTTTTTCTAGTTATTTCCAAGCAGTTTCTGGCAAAGCAGGAGCTCATTTGGAACTGAGGACCAAGTGGGCCAGGGACTTCGCTTGTGTCTACTTCACCACATGCCATTCATCAGAATATGGGAATAATGTCCTGATGAAATGCCTCCTTGTGACTCTTCCTTTAATACATCTTACCTCGGTTCTGAGTTCTGAATGGGCAGTAATACCTTTCACTTTCTTTTGTGTTCAAGGCTAAGCCTCAGCAGAACCAAATATAATACATGATTTCAGTCCCAGGTGTGTTATTTGGTGGTTAGAGTTTGGTGTGGGATCATAGTAATCTGTACTTAAGTGCACAGCCAGCTGCACAATGGACTCATTTAGCAACTGACAGGTTTCTTAATACATGGTGTTTGAACAAGAGCTGTATCTGTTGTGGGTGTTAGGATGTGGGCATCAAAAATGTTTTTAAGTATGGTATTTAGCATTTCCTTCACTCTTCCTTAAACATTACCCCCCCCCCCTTTTTTTTTCTTTTAGTGATTCATTTTATATTATCATGGCCTCTGTTTTTCTGTAACAGTTCAGTATTTGCTTCCCCTGTGGCCTGTGGGTGCTGGGTTTGTTTGACTCTTGGAAAAAATCACTTTCTTTTTTAAACCTCAGTTTCCCCTCTAAAGTGGGATGGTAGTTTCTGTTACGTGGAATTTTTATGACAATTAAATGAGATTGTATGGTTGAGTAACTCTTTTTAAAGCCTCCCACAATGCAAATTGTTGTTGTTGTTGTTGTTATTCATATATATATAATTTTAGTCTTTTTGACCCAGCCTTTCCAAAGTGATCTGGCATTCATGGTGATGAATAAATGGCATTGACTAAGTCTCCGCAGTCATTGCAAGTTTTAAAATTTTATATTATTTTATATTGTACTCCAGCCACAGAGGGTTCCTATTCTAACTGAACCCAAATGACAAGGCAGATAGACAGGACCACATGGAAAGGTATCTTGCGAGTCCAGAATTAACCAAAACAGCCTAGGCATATACAGTTTATCCAGGTTTATCACTGATGGTACATTTCCTTGCCTAGAAATACTCTCTGAGTCACCGTGTAATCTGTCTGTTTGGAGAGAGGGCGGGATGGACTCCAGGTGGCTGTTGAGTTAGTGTACTAAGCCATTTCCCTCTCCATGCTGTCACATTGTCCTTTATCCAAACCGTCAGTCCTTTAAACACCACCTACCCAAGGGGCCTTCCCAGACTTCTCCCACTCCTAGTGATCTCCCCTTCCTTGTGGTCCCTTGGCTCTTAACGCCACCACCATTCAATTTAGTACTTGTGTAACCACCGCATTGCATCACTCCCTCATTATTTTGTGTAATGCTTATTTCCACAGCTGGGTCATAAGCGTCTGTAATGTTTGTTTATTTGTTTGTTTATTGTTTGTTTTGATGTTCCTGGAGACTCTCAGCTGATGACCAGAAAAAGAGGTAGTCCAACTTGTAAAAGCATGCATGAGTTTTATGGATGCCTCCTGAAGAAACTGTCTTTGAAAAAAATGACTTGCTTATTCAAAGTGCATTCCAATTTTGTTCACAGAAATTAAGTCTCAAATTTTTTTTTTTAACACCTTGAAAAAAATTACTGTGAATTTTGAAATGACCATTTCCATTTTCTCACTGTGTATTAGTTGGAGAGAACTTCCTATATTTTGATTCCCCTCTTTGGGGCCCTGCCTGTCCTTCCGGAAGTAGTTCCTTGTTTCTTTAAGAGTTAGAACTCTACTGATGAAGGGGAGTTTCTGGCAGATTTAGGGCCCCTCTCCCCCAAAAAGAACACCCTAGGTCATTATTAAATATTCATGAGAGGGTGGGGTCACATTTTTGTGACCTGAAAAAAAAATCCCATTAATAAATTTATTATCTGACACAAAAACACTTTAGGGCTGTGCACAATCTTCGCTGCACTCATTTAACATCTGATCATGAGTTGACAGTCCATGGGTGTTTTTGTCTCTTTTGCAGCCAGATTAATGAGGTGATTGTTTGCACTCGCTGACCTTATTGAAATTTAGGAATTCGCTTGATTGGAAATATTATCAATATGCTTTCTGGTTCCTAATAACCTCTATTTAATACACCTCAAATTGATTGAAAAAAATGCTTGCAAGTTAAACTGGAATTAGTGGGTTAGATTTTGTCCCCCCACCCCTTTTTTTCCCCTATCGGAGTGGAGCTTTATTTAATTGTAAAGGAAAGTGAGTAATGATGGTTGCTGTCACCACTCCTTTTGAGAAAAAAATTAAAAAGTTAGGGGATATTTTTTTTTTTTTAACAGGGCAGGAAGTTTTCTCAAAGTTTGAACATAGGAAATAGAGATGGTCCCTGGAGCTGCCGATATTGACTAAATTAACCAAGCACTTAAATGGTGCCAGTTGAGCCAACAAAGTTTTAGGGTGTTGGTGACTTTTTAGAGAACCTTAAACTCAGCTTTAAATAGCATTAAAGATCAGTGACTATGTCTAACAGAGAAAATCATCCTTAAGTGCTTACTGAGGGTTGCTTTTGTTGTTGCTGCTGTTGTATAAATAAGAAAGGAATTTAAAGAATTATTTCTTAGCAAACGTGTGGCAGATGAGTTCCTCAGCAGCTGTTGTTCTAAAGGGGAAGTGGCTTGGTTCAGCGGCGAGGCAGTTTGGTTGTTATTTATTTCAAACCCTGTGTCGGGTTAGTTTTCCTCTTTTCCTCTGCGCTCACAGGCACACTTTGGCGAGCCCGACTCTTGGAAAGAAAGCGAGGAAAAAAAAAAAGAAAGAAAAGGCGGGGTGAGGGGCTAAGGCTCGGTTAAATCATCGACGTGAAGCGAAAGTTCTCTTCCAAAGGCCGTTTTCTAGGAAAGCGCTTCTCTGCGCTGCCTTTGAGCCGCCCCGCATCCCCTTCCGATTTTTAAACAGTTGATCCGAGCAGTCGGGTTTGCGCCGTGAGCGCAGGTTCCCTCCCTGGCTGCTCGGGTTTCTCGTCAAAGGTTGGGGCAACTCTTCGTCAGTTTGAAAGACCAAACAAACACGCAACCCAGCAAAAAGCCCCGAACAGGCGGCCGTGGCCGGAGGAGAGATGCGCCGTGCGCCCGGCTTCCCAGACGTCAGCCCGAGGCAGGTCAAAGGGTTAACAGCAATTATCTGGAGTTGCTCTAGAGACAAAAGCAGGATTTCACCAGAGCGTGATTTCACCTGCCGTGCGGAGGGGGAAGGGGCGCGGGGAGCGGGCCGCGGAGCCCATTGTGTGGGGCGCGGCGCGGCGCGGGGTGTTTAGAGGCGGGTTGTGATTGGTGGAGCAGGGCGGGGCGGGTGGGCGCGGCGCGGCGCGTCTTGTGAGCCCGCGAGCCGGAGCGCCCCTGCGCGCGTGCAGTCCGCCTGCTCGCCGAGGCCGCCGGACCCCACGCCCGCCCAGCGCGGGCGCCCCGAGGCCGGCTCCGCGCGCCTGGCGGCTACATGGAGTGTGTCAGGTTGGTCACTGTGATTGATCTTTGCCGCTTCGCTCTGCCTCCCGGGGCTCCACGGTGCCAGCTTCCAGGGGCCTCGGTCGGGAAGGCAGGAGCGCCCGGAGGGTTTTTAAGTTGAGTCTTTTGATAAAATAATAACAATCGCTGTTTACCAACTTGGGTAGGAGTTGCGCTCTGGAAGCGGAGGCGGGGGTGGGGGTGGAGGAGTGGGAAGCGGCAGCTACAGGCCTGTGGGTCCTGGAGAGATTTTTCCCCTCCTTTTCTCTCCCTTTCCCTCTCTCTTTTTAAAATGTTCATGGGTGGGGTGTAGTTTAGAGTTGAAGGAGTCCTTATTTTTTTCTCTTTTTTCTTTCTTTTTTTTTTTAAGTTTACGAATCATTTTCTGCTTATCTGGCCTTCACGCAGCCACTTTGGTAAAGCCTTCGCCATCACTCCATTCGGAGACATATCTGGGGTGTGATTTATGTCACTTTCAGAGCGTGTGAAATGTACAAGGAGCTTTCAATCAGCGTAACCCGTGTGGATGTTTCTTTGCTTCTGATAGTTTGTTTCTATATCTGTCTAGGCTATTTTCAGCTTAGCTGTTCAAATTCAAGGGTTCACACACAGTAAGGGGGGAGGGGACGAATTAAACCCCAAACCGAAACAGTTGGGCGAGCGCATGGAACACTCCAGCAGGTTGGGGATTCGGAGCCTCTGTTGCATTACTTTGCTGGCTAATTAAGTAGTGAGCGGTGTTGGGGTTTGGGTTTGGACGTGCTGAGGAATTGCCACGGGGTACTCCCATCTGAACAGCTCTGACTGTAGCTAACTCAACTGTCAGACCCGCGTGAAACTCGGTCAGTGGAAGCGAGAGTTACGTGTGGTGGTTTTTTTTTTTTAATTCCCTCCCAAGTGTCGCGATGGGAAGGAGGAGACCTTTAGGAAGTGGATGGTAAAGTTTTAAAGCAAAGTACATATAGACTCTTCCTCTTTGGGATTAACTCCTTCAAGCCCTGCCAGTTTTAAGTAAAATATCTAATAATTTTAGATTTTTGTCCAAACAGACCAAGTGTTCTAATCAAGGCAATTTAAAAATGCAAATCTCCTAATTTCCATAGATTCCAACATTCTGAAAGTGACACATTTGGGGGGAAAAATAAGCCTGATAACAGGAAATATGAATCATACTATCAATGACTAATCTGTTTAAGAAAAAAAAGTTGCATTTATTTCATCATTAGGAAGTCAGTGTTAAAGAAGCCATTTTTTTCTTTTTTTATGTTTTGGCTTAAAGCAAGTTAAGTTTATCTTCCAGAAGTGGCCCTGTTTTGCTTGCTGTTTGTTTGTAACAGATTTTCCGAGAGTAATATGTATGTGCAAGTAAAGGTGGTTTTATGTGATAAAGTGTTCAAGTTAGCCTGCCAACGTCAAAGACCTCAAGCATGAACACATTAAGATTCTAGTTTAGGATTTGATAGGTTGCTGTTGTTGATATTTAAAAGAACACCAAGCTTTCTTGGATGTTAAGATCATCACTTGAGTATATCAAATGAAGAAGGGACCTCAGTCTCCTAACTGATACCCTTTGCATACATTGAAAAAAGGTCTGCTTCTATTTCCTGTGATTCTCTGTGGCTGCCTGACACATTTCAGTGAAAAGTGTGTAAAAATGAAACCAAAATACAGACTGCCTACCCAGCGACACTGACTAACTCTAGGATGTGATGGAGCTGAACTGAAAACCGATTGGGCTGACACTTGATAATCAAAGTTGATTTATTGTTCATTAGTACTGCATTAGCCCTTTCAGGCTAGACAGTTATTTGTGTAGTGCCCTGTCAAGAGCGAGACTGCAAGCACCTGTCATTTCTAAGGCATGAGATAAGCAACCGAATATTAAGATGATGCAAACAGAAATACACCAGACTAGGTAAAGGACCACACATTCATATATTTTTTTCTTAAAAAAATTAAGTTGGCTCACTACCAATCTATAAGGGAAAAATAAAACTATTAGAGGATTTTTTTGTTGTTGTTGTTTACCCCAAGGACTACTTGTAGAGTGAAAGTAATAGGCTTCATATTCTCCTTTCTGCCCAAAGAAGTTTCTCTCCTACCTAAATGATAAGCTTGGTAACAAAAAAGTTGATCTGTTAAAGAATGGGGAAGTATGACATGTCAGTTATTGAATCCGAATAATTCAAGACAGGTAGGCTTCCCTGCATGAACTGACAGTTTGTGTTGCGTTTTTTAATAAACACGTTTCATTAAATGAAACCTGGGTTGATTATATGAAAATCTGATGACGTCATAGCTAAGCTATGACAATGTGGGATATAATGTCAAGTGCATTTTCTACAATGTGTTTCACTCTTGATTTTTTTGTTCTCTCCCAGAAAGGGAATGATCTCATGACATGTAATAGAAAACAACCTAAGTGTCAAAAGAAACTAAAATTAATGAACTTTTCTCTGCAGCCATAGAAACGTGGATTAACTCATATTTTTCCAGAGGAAGGAATGGAAACATTCTGCATGAGGATATATACTGTATTGTCTTCTCCGAATTTTCATTTGACAGGGATTTTAGGGACTGTGATCTTAATTAAATCTCAGCTAGTTCAAATAATGCATCTAAAGGCATGCAGTGTTGTATAACCTTGCTCAGTTGGTAAACCGTAAATCATCAGGCGGCTTATGAGAGGAATGGTTGTTTAAAAATTTTTGTTTGTTTGCAGTTAAATGCATCTTAAAAAACAAAACGCTTACCATCCCTGCCTTGCATTTGCACGTTGTCAGGAGCTGTCACTTGAAAGATAAACTCTTTCATGACAGTGACCAGTTCTGCAACTTTTCAGCCAGCCCTCACACAATGGCAAGGTACAGTGAAATTAAAATCCAGATTAATTAAAAGGAATGAAGTTCTGGATTTGCCTTGGCTAATGTGGCAGAAGTGTTGTTTGAGTTACTCTGTTTCTGAGATAATCAGGAAAGAATGTTGTGACCAGCTTCTCAACTTATACTAAAATTTGAGTAAAATTTGAACTGGCAAAAAGGAAGGTTGGAGAGATTTATTTCATTATGTGGTTTAGTTTAGACTGTCACTAAAGAGAGTCTTAAATCTATGATCTTAGAAACAGTGTAAAAATAGAAGCCAGTTAGAATCCACTTCAGGTAGTTTAGTGTGATTATATACAGGAAATAATACAGCAACAGTTCACTGGAGAAGCTTAGAGTAAATAAATATATAAATTGTATCTGCGTGTGTGTTGGATGTCAAAATGTGAAATCAGTGACAAGGAATTATGATCATTAAATTGCCTTGTTAACTGTCCAGGTTTTACAAATTCTAGTGCTTACAAATTTTGGGCTGTCAGCATTTAATGTCTTTTAAGCAGTTGCTTTTAACTGCTGCATGTTTTGGTTTATATTTATGCTCTAGTAGAAGAAGCTACTACCTACATATAAAAAATTGGGAAAGCAATGTTGTGATGACTTGATTTTATATATCTTTGTATATTATAATTCATATAAGTCTAGGAATTACATTGTTAATGAGCTGTAGATCTCTCCAAGCAAAGATAGAGGTATGCGATAGCTTTATATATCCCTGCATGGCTAGATTTAAGAGCAGACTTAACTCAATAAGCTAAATTTCTTCTTGTTTGGTGAAAGGTTTGTTTTGTTGGAAGCATCATACTTCTGGACATTTGTTTTAGGCAGTTCAGAGTGTGCAGACCCCCCACTCCTACTCCCCCATAAATGGCCTTCTGCATTCAGCTCTGTTTGCTTTCATTTAATAAAGAAAACTAAGGTACCTCTTAGCCAAACAATCCTATGCAGATTGTAGGGACTTTTATTATCTGGTAGAAGCTTAACTGGGTTGCTACCTTTGTATTGTAGGAATAATCTTCATTAAGTTCCTCTTCAAAACTAAATTAATGAAGAGACATTAATTTAGAATGAGAAAAATGAATATTGAACACATGCATTGTGCCTCATTTTCAAATCTGGTTAAAAGCAGCTAATCAATGAAGATGCAGGCTAAATGCTGTGGTATACTTTTTAGAATACCTTGGTATCTTGCTTTAATTTTTAAGCTTTATCTTGCCCTTAAATCTGAAACATCATTGTTCAAATAACTGAAAACAAGGTAAATCAACAACATCAAAAAGGTCGGCTTCTGTGATTTCTCAAGGGCTTGTTATTTTGTACTTCCCAATTCTATTTGATGTCTTGACAAAACAAGATGACACACGGGAGAATACATTAAATTTTGATTTTTTTTTCATCTAACCTGTTACAGTTGTGGCAGCTTAATTTCTTTTACTTTTTCTTGGAGATGGCTGTTTGTACAGTTACTCTAATTGTCACACCACTTTTTGAGGTGGGTCCACTCAGGTTTCCCATTTGCCTTGATTTTATTAGGCATTTTTTAAGGTACTTTGACCTTTAACATGCATGGAATTTTTGGTTGGGCTTTGTCTTCATTAGAAGTAAATCAGTGAATGGTGAGATTGTTAAAGAAGCAGCTGACATTGTCTCATTAGAATCTCATTTGCACCCTTAGCTTAACTGTGATGTATACGGTGAAGGTGTTGGAAATAGGCTTCAGAAACTGCACAATTTGAGAAACTTAAGTTGTAATTTAGAAAAAAAGTGATTGTACCCTATGTGAGGCCATATGAAACTTTGGAGTATCTAATTTTGGCCTACCTGCATATTTAAATTCAATTATATTTTTTATCTTCTAATTTCAATAGTGTGGAAAAAATACATTTCTGTAGCTAAACTGTCTGTGATGTTTTGTGTGCTAGTAAAAGCAGGAAGAAAACAGACCATAGCTGTAAATTGAATGTTTTATTGACAAACTTTAAACATTTTATTTTTCTTCACTTAATAGTAACTGTTAATCAAAAACTGTATCTACACGCCATCTTCCATTATTTTAATCATGTATGTGTCTCAAATATGATTGATACAGTTGCTTTCTCTCCTTTTTTTGAATAATGCTTCCGTGTAAGAGAACTTTCTTAACCAAGGCTGCTGCTGTTTCTCTTCAAGAGGTAAAGATCTGTGGATAGCATTCTTTTCTGAGGTGCCTTCTTGAAATATTTGTCCACCTCCCCTCCTATTTGCTGCACTTAAAAAATGTTTCTTGTTCTTATTAATGCAAAATGTCATAGTATATTTGAGGCATGTGAGGAGGTTGAAGAAGGAAAGAGGAGGTATTTTTCTTGATTTCAATAATAATTGTTGCAAGGTTGAAAAGATCAGTGCTTATTGTATGATTATTTTCATGTGTAGCTTCCATTGTTTCGTGTATTTAACAATCTCTAATGGGAAAAGCGATTTAATTTAGGTAAACTTTACATTTTTATGCAAATGAAGCTGATATTTATTAGCGCTAAAACAATTATGCTGGCACTTAATGGAGTTACCTTGTATGCATGGAAAGTGTTACAGAAAGTACTTGAGGTTCCTTTATTGCCTCTACTGTAAACAAATATGAATTTATGCCACTTTTTAAAATTTAAAGACAAAAGAAGAGCTCAGAGAGCTTTGCTTGGAGGTTGCTTATTAGGGTAGATAACCTGAAATAACTCCTGATTGGCAGGCAAGTCCTGGCCATACAATTCCATTGTGAAAGAAAGATAGCCTTTCTTGATAGAATGTAATAAACAAAATGATAAAAAATGAAATGCTAATTGCATTTTAAAGAGGTCTCTGTTTTTAAAAAAATTAATAGGTAGTTGTATTGTTACTGAGAGAACAGTTATGCTAATGACTGACTACTTAGATGATTTTGCATTAATATAATAACCATTACCTGCCTTAATGCGTTGTACAGTATTGTGGCAAAAAAGCTAAGTCTAAAAGAGTTATACAAAAAGCAAAATTCCATAATGAAGCAGAATCGCAGAATTATACTTTCCACGTGAATAGTATCCTTTTGTTTTGTTTTGTTTTTTGAAGACTGAAATATTATGTCAGGAATGTATTTTCTTTCCTCTGTGATACAGCTACCTTGCATGGTAACTGTTTTCTTTTTCTTTCTTCCTTTTCTTTTCTTTTTTCTTTTTAAACAGCATGGGGAATAGATAGAAGCTTTCTAACTTTTCTGTTTGCCGATACATCACTTGTATCCGTTGGCTTATTAATTATGAAAACTGTTGTCTTTTTCCACAGGGGTTGGGAGGGTTGGGGTGTTTGTTTTCTTTTACACAGGCTAGCATCTATATGGTCATGTAATATTTGATGTGGTCATTTTCTGTGTTTTTATTTTATGGAATCATTTTCTGTGTTTTGTTTTAATAGTTTGGGAGCCTTCTAATTTAATTTGTTTTGCCCTTGTTATTTTATGAGCCAAGCAACACTGGTCAGTTATCAAACACAGCCTTCAAGTCTGGAAGGGGCATGACTTTCCTGAGACATACACTTGGTGAATGAGCAGAGGTTTAAAATAGTTTCTGAGTTATAATCCAGATGAATGGAGATAAAATACTATTGAAATTTTTTATCTTCTCATTTTTATTGTTTGTACATATAGCAGTGATGAAAAGATGCTGATGCAGGAAATTTATAAGTATTTATACTGGGCAGCGTTTACTTGTAAAGAGAAGGAAGAAACTGATACTGTGTTATTTTCAGTATTTATATTGTGTCATCCCTCCTCCCACCCAATTCCTTCCATTGTATCCTAGATTAGAAATAAGTATTGTTTCTGTGGGTGTTTTTGTTTGTTTGTTTGCTTTAAAAAATTTTCCCCTCCCATTACCCACCTTTCCCCTGGGGGACAAAAGAGAATAATAACACATATGATTTTAATACTCTTTTAACATTCAGATGATGTAAAGTCATTTTGAAGAAAAAGAAAACTGCATCAGAGTGAATTTGCACAGCAGTGCATGGGCTTTTAACGGCAGCTGTTAGTGCAAACGACCTTTTCCCAGTTGCTGGTTGCTGGTTTTAAGGTAGCTACAGGCCCATACTAGCAGCAATCGGATGGCCTAAGCACAGCTGTATTTCTACCATCCCGGCAGGTTTGTGAGCACCTGGAATTGGCCACACCCAGTTGGTATCAGTCAACAGTGTATAGTGTACTGTGTTTTTTTTTAATTCATAATTTCCTTTTGAAACTAAACGAGAATGTTAACCGTGTGTGTGTGTGTGTGTGTGTGTGTGTGTGTGTGTGTGTGTGTGTTTGATTCAGTTTTTGTATGCTAGCATTCTTTAAATGTCTGCCAGAAATTTAATTTGAATTTCTGATCCCTGAAGGCAGCTAGACAAAATCATTCTAGTTCTTCGTAAATTGCCTTCTATGATTCATTGTTAACTCATAAAACATACTCATTTCTATATACGCAAACAGTTAAGGCAGTTCCAGTACCAGGGATATGTTTTTTTTTTTTTTGCATTATGTTTAAATTGTCATTTGAGAAAGAAATCAAGAATTAGCTTCAACTCTCGATTAAGGCAAGAGCCTTTAGTACACACAGCACCAGAAATTAATGTTTCTATCTCTAGGAGTGTGAGGTAGATGGCATGGAATAGAAAAAAAAAAAGTTTAGTTTTGACTGAATACTCTGAAAGAGGTGCCTATAAATATTAGAGTGCTGTAGTTAAAAACTCACATGACTGTTTTAAACACTATTGATTTAAACCACTGGCTAGATTTTATGAATCAAAGTGTAATTTCTAAGCTTTGGCCATATTTCTCAATGCTAAAGCACTCTCTCTTGTGTGCCTTTAGCCGCTTTCCAGACATTCAACACAGGATTAAATGATAGTAGTTACAGTGATCAATAGGTTAAGACCGGCACAATCACTCTTGCCGCTAATGACCTCAGTAGTAATGGGCAATAAAGTGTGGGCTATAATAGCCTCTCACTGGTACTGCATGCCCTTTGATTCCTAGTATTAGTAGGGACTAGCTACATGAAAAAGTTAGACATTGAGAGTTAAGGAAGTGGATATATAGGCTATAATTCTTAACTATTTAAAGCCTTAAAAAGTACTCTTTTTTTTTCCCCTTTTCTGTCCCACAATGGTTTCTGGTCCATTTGACTATGTTTGTGAAAGCTTTTCACAAGCTATTTTCATGACATGTTGGAGCAGAAACTTTGGGGAAATTTTGGTTTTACTACTTGTATAAATTAAGCTGGAACCCACTTTGGAGGCCCAGAGCTAACTGGTGTGAAAATGTGGTTTCAGATAGTAAAAGCAAAGTTAAGGTCATCAAGATACAATAGACCACTTTTGATTATTCAGGGACCCATCATCAGTTTGGAGATTTACTCCGGCTTCTTGCCTCTTTCCCTCCTTTGGCTGTGCCTGCTGCTCTAAGCATTTTATTACTCATCAGCACCTCCATCAAAATGTCCAAAGGGGAAGGGGAGACTTAAGTTCGTTCTCCTGTTCTCTAACACAACTGCAGAAAATTAATAACTAACTATGGGAAAAGGAGATTTAAACTATTGTCTGTATTTAAGGATTTAAAAATTATCTGTGCTTGTGAATCTTTTCCCTGATGCTATTTTTTGTTGTTGTTGTTGACAAGGAAAGGACAGTGGTGTTTCTCATTTAAGAAGCTGCACACAACTTGACCAGATGTTAAAAAAAAAAAAAAAGCTTATTTCAGCATATAACCTTTTTTACTTTTTAAATTAATTTTATCAAGGTATAATTTACATGCAATAATTTGCACTCATTCTAAATTTCCTGTTAGAAGAGTTTTGATGATTGTACACATCCGGGTGACTACCATCCCAGTCAAAATGTGGAACCCAAAAAGTTCCTTTTCGCCCCTTTCTAGCACAGGATTTCCATGGCGCTTTTAAAGCTGCTGACTGGGAGATTATTTCTGTGAAGATTTCTGTTATAACTTGGTTAATTTCATGTTCATCACCAGTTTAGATTTTACACCACCCTATTCCTGTCTGTTTTCCTGTTCATCACCATCAGAAATTTGGCTCGAGAATATTTGTATTGTACATCATCCAAGAAACACAGAGGAAAAAAGAAACCTTAAACATGGTTCTTTTGTTTGCTTAATCAAACCTCCCCCTATGATGATGCAACTCTCAAGGAAAAGTAAACTTCTATTGTGATATGTTGGCATTAGCAGCCCAGAAGGTAGCATTTGGCAATCCAATACATATTTAAAAAATTCAGAAAGTTTCTTCTGTATGAAGACGGTAGACTAACTGGAATTAATTCGTAGATGGTTAGGTGTTTTGATAATGTCTTCTCAGTGTTTGCCCTAGACTTAATGCAAGTTCCCTGTTCTAATCATTGACGATATTTCACACTGCAAAGTATCTTTTTAAAAGGATAATTTATCCATTCATATACATCTGTCCCCTTTTGTATATAAAAATACACAGACATGCCATCTGTTTTAAATTACAGTGTGTCTACATCTATGCTTAAAGGTCCACTGTAAGAGGAAGAATTCATGGATGACCTTCCAGGGTTGGGTTAATGAAAATTTTCAAATATTGTACCTAGCGTTTTCTAAACAATGTGCAACTTAAACATAAACATCCCCACACACAAAACATGCCCACAACAACAGTGGAGGTTGTTCACTGTACGTGAATCTGACCTTCAGCAACCATTTTTAGTTCATCAAAATTAGTGATGCTGAGAAATCAGGACATCAGTGCATAATGACTGTGAAATTAGGAATGAGAGCTCGCTATGCAAATGACAGGACAAATCATGTGAAAAAGTCAAGATAAACTGCATATTAAGACATTATGCTACATAAAATTAATACTGCATTTCTCCCTTTTGCTTACTGCTCCCTTGAAAGATTTTTTTATTCTTTTATCTTCTGATCAGCTATTGTCTGCTGGATTTTTTTTTAAGTGGCACACAGGCAAAGTGCAAAACATGTTATTACCTTTTTATTGTAATACATGAGATGACAGCAGATCCTTTTTAACAAAGTATATCCTTTACTGCTTCTGGCTTCTTGCTGTCACATGTTTGATTAGAAACCAAAGAAAAGTAAGATGCTTAAATATTACTGTTAGGAGACATTCAGGTTTTGTCTTTTCTTTCATTGTTTTTTTCTTTCCTTATCTCTTTTCTTTGGGGTGGGGGTGATTTTTCATGAAATAGTCTTCTTGCATTACGGGGACTGACAAAATGGTTCTCATGTAGTCTGCAAATTAAACACAAGTGCAGTGATTATTTTGAATAGCTAAATTACATTCTAGAAAGCTTGCAGAATTCATAGCATTGTCATTAGGTATCCGCTTGAATACAATTTGTGTAACCTTGGCCAAGACAGCCTGTCATTTTAATGTCAGTGTTTTATCTGAACAAGACATCATCCTTTCAGATATAGTGTGCAGGTTCCTTGCAAAGATGCCCGTGCAGAAACGTGTTAACAGTTGCAAATATGAAATGCTATCAAGTTCATCACTGTAGCTGTTTGTCACTGAAATGTCATGGAAAGCGGCTTTTAATGGTATCGCACTTAATATGAAAGAATTGAGACATCTGTATGCTGGGTGAATAAGGAAGGGTAAAAGGCATCATAGGAAGGGTCTGTGTTTAAGTTCAGGAGGTGTTTCCGAGGTTCACTTATTTAGAAGACCGAGTATTCATTGACTGTCCCTAAAATCACTGTTCACAGTGGTTAGCTCCAGCCACAAAGGTATTGGTTCCCATTTGCCTTTTTCCATAAAACAAAATTCAAGTTTGAGCTAACTTCGTATATCTTATTTTGGCCAAAGACTCATTCTTGTTAAGAAATTGAGATCATTCTAGCCTAACCCCAGATAGCATTTATTAAGCTTTTACTCCTTCTCTCCTTTTTAGACTGCCTGAAACACCTGTCAGTGTCACAGGGTTTTCTTTCTTTCATTCTTTCTTTCTTTACTTTTATTTAAAGTAAACTTCATATCAGATTAAATAGAATTTGTTGCTGCATCACCTCTGGATAAATACATTCTGCCTGGGAATGGTAAATCCTTTATTTGGGCAGGCTGGTGACATTCTGCACCCTTCAGCTGAAAGGCTGTGCATGCATGAGATGTCCTGGCTTCCTATTTATCCTTCATTAACATTCTAGGTTCCCGTGTCAGTGGCTATGATGACACCTCAAGTTATCACTCCCCAACAAATGCAGCAGATCCTCCAGCAACAAGTGCTGAGTCCTCAGCAGCTCCAGGTTCTCCTCCAGCAGCAGCAGGCCCTCATGCTTCAACAGGTAATTGTCCCTCCTCCAGTGTCCCACACAATCCCAGGCCCGTGAGTCCGTGTAAAATTCCCTTACACCTGTGTATCTTCTTTCTCTCCACATTGAAGAGGAAGCAGAGCTGACTGGGTGGGGCAGTACACAGACCAGTCCCTGAATAATCGATTACATTTGCATGCCTGCGAAAGCTACGAGGGTTTGGGCCTGGAGAATAACCTTTGGCTGAGATTAGGGCTGTAATTGGGCTCGGTAGAAATGAAATCTTTTAGGCTTAGGTGGCATTACACTCCTTATTTGGTAAGCCCAGAGGCTTCCAAATGGTGTGAATCAAAGCAAAACGAGGAGCATGTTGGGAGCAGGTTTAAATATGACAGCTCTTGAAGTCCCCATTTCAATTCAGAAGCTTACAGATTTTTTTTTCTCTTCTTTTTTTTTTTTTTTACCCCCCTATAGTGAAACATTTTGGAATTAGTTACTTTTAAGGTGCAGAGCTGATTTTCCTTCTCTGATGTATGTGAATGGTGAAATGAACTTGTAGCTGTCATTTGTGCTGGTAGTCACATGAGCACCAGAAGGGAAAAGATGAGATTCTGGACTGCTGTGGGATGGGGTGGGGGGCAGGATGCAGGGGAAGCTGCCCACCCTGTTGATGTACACACTGAACAACACAAAATACTGCCCAACCCTATCATTTAGAAAGCATGCAAACGTTTCGCAGTGGAGATTCACCAGACTCTTTCAAGCAAGGGCATTTTGGCTTTGTTGTTACAATCAAAGGTCATTCCTTGCCTTATTTTAATTAGTTTGTGTAGAAAATGGTATGTTTTTCATCAGTTCGTTTTGGAGATTACTTTTCAAACAATAATGCCAAGAATAGTCAGTGTGTGCTGAATTTACTGTCGAGTTTCAAACTAAAGGTCAGGCCATTACAGATAAAAGGATGCTATTTTTCAAATCACAGTTTGTGTATGGCACCAAAAGGTGACAGTGGATCGGCACTACTCTCTGTTACTTACTGTCCTCTCTTTCCTTTGTAGCAGCAGCTTCAAGAGTTTTATAAAAAACAACAGGAACAGTTGCAGCTTCAACTTTTACAACAACAACATGCTGGAAAACAGCCTAAAGAGGTACCGACAATACATATTTTACTTTCAAACCACAGATCCCAGAGGACTATCTACTGGCTATTAAACTGTCATTCATCTCTTAAATGATTGCACAACTAAGCTGACTCTATCAGTTCTCAGCTTTCAGACCTAGAGTTATTGTCCTGTTTTCTCTCAGATTTTTCTGGGTTCCATTTGCTTGCTGCCACATATTTTATAACACTCCTGCATGTGTACCTTGTGTGAGCCCTGGGAGAGGAATCCTGAGCAGGACCTTCAGGGCTTCTTCTGCAAACTGGTACAACTGAGGGTCAGGATGTACCTGGAGGAGAATGAAGTACTTTCAGTAAAATTTTACTTAGATGCACACTTAATTTTTTTCCCCCAGCTCAGAGAGTTTGGATGTGTGGTGATAGCCTTTCCCATTGGAAGAAATATGTCTGGTGAAGTTGGACAATCAAAAAAGTCAGAGTAGGATTAAACAGTGTTGTACCCCTTCCTCCCAATATATATATTTTTAACATCTTCCTGCAGGTTATGCATACCATAATTGTTAAATACATATATTGGATAGACTAGGTTAAAGTTAGAGAACACTCAAGCTTGCATTATTTGTTTTTCTGAGAAGAAAAGAGTGTTTCACATGGCTTCTATGTGCACAATATTTTGTAGTTTCCATAAGTCATTGAGTTTATGCCACACCACTGAGTTGGGCAACAGTATCAGCCTGTTAAATGGTAAGGCCTTCCCAAGGGGGTTTCTTTTTCACCTCTGCATAATTTCAAGCATGCAGGTGAGGCGCAGTCATTTGTGGGAGAGTATATATGATGTGCACATCACTATTTTAACATCTTTCTACCCATTCCAGAGTTACCTGATATAACTTCGCCTCCTTATATTTTCACGTGGGGCTGGATTTCTTCTCATTTAATTGTTCTTCCTGGAATGACACTGTTTATAATTTCAATAAAGGACACAGTCCAATTTTAACTGCTTTTTCACTGGCCCCAAGCAGGCAGCCACTTTTGTTAGTTTTGCAGGAGTCTTACTAGACTACCGTCCAAGTCCCTGTCCCTCCCATAAACCAAGTCGCTGGGCAGCACTGATTTTACACGCTGGGAATGACCCAGCCATTCTCTGTTGCCGGCTCCACCTCCAGCACAAATTGGGTACATTTTCCATGCCCTGCCAAGCGCTCACCCTGGAGTCCAGCTTAGCAGCCTGGTGTATAAACCCCTGCAGAGTAGGGACAGTTTGGGGATGAAGGGAGGAGGAGGTGTAATGAAAATGCTGACACAACCTTAAGTATGGTGGCATGCTCCCGGGCGCTGCTCTAATAAAAAGGGAACAGATTAAAAAGTGTCTAAAATGTAAATCTAAAGGACTAACAGTAATTAAAATGGAAATGGCATAGGGAGGGAAGGCATGTAATTGTGAGATATCACTGTGCAGAAGGCTCTCAGCTTTGTTTTGCTGGCTGTTTTTCTAATTCAGCAGGGCTTACTCATCAGTGGCAGTTCAATGTGCGTTAATGACGCTGGGATTGCAGGCATCACTCTGGACAAAGAAATGATTATTGTGCGGTCAAAAGAAGTTCAAAGACAAGAAGGGAATTTCAGTTTTCTCCTTAGAGATCCACATTCAAGAGCATATAAATTAAGCCAAATGTTAAAAACCACAGTCTGAAAGCTGACTTCAAAGTCACAACTCTCTAATTAATGAACTGCGAGCTTCAGTTTGGACAAGTTGTGGTTTGATGCGCCCATAAATCAACATGACAGGCCTGTTTCACAGTCTCAGACAGTGCTTGTCATTGAGTCACATCAGATGTAAACACAGCAGAAAAAAGAAGGGCTATGAAGGAGGTGCAATTGATCAACAGAATTGGTAAAAACCCACTTTTGAAGCAAATTATGCATGATCACAGGAAATGGTTACAGCCTCAAGAGGTTTCCCCTTCTGCTGTTGCTTTTTTGAATCAGATTTCTAACAGCCTTCAAAAG
This sequence comes from Choloepus didactylus, assembly GCF_015220235.1. NCBI lineage: Eukaryota > Metazoa > Chordata > Mammalia > Pilosa > Megalonychidae > Choloepus > Choloepus didactylus. Next base: position 225,293,402 of record NC_051307.1, on the reverse strand, counting down.
GGAGAATAAGAATTATGGAGTTTCTCCCCTGTGGCTCGCAGGCAATAACCCCCTGTTGTTATTTTGTGCTTCTTTCTTTTCAAAGGCATCAAAATTTAGTTTTTTAAAGATCTTTAACTCTATATTTGAAGACAAACAAAAAAGGGCTGCCGCTGTCATTCTTATCAGTTATCAGGGATTGTGTTTTCCCTTTCTGTTGCCACTTCTTATTAACCTCTTATTTGGTCTGTTAGGCGGAGTTTGGAATGCACGTCTGCGTGCTGGGAGAACATGAAAAGTTCACATAAGCTCAGAGGGCGGATGAAATGGGAAGGGGAAAGTTACACAGCAGAAAGGATAAAAGTTAACTCTCCCAAATTGCCGTTGCCAGAAAGGGGAGCATCTTGGACTTTGGACGGAACATGTAGATGATGGTGGTGTTTGAGTGTGGGAAGGGAGCTGGGAGAAAAGGGAATACATTGTGTCTGAATGAGGAGAAAGTGAGACATCATGGTGGCATTTCAGCACCTGCAGAACACCAGGTTTGCTGTGGTCACGCTTTGTCGTCCGCTTCACAGGCAGAGGTGACATAGGTGATAGGTTGCTTTGAATATCCTCAGATGCAGGCAGGCCAGCGGACAGGTCTCCTTGGATTTTGCTGTGTGTCCATGGTGCCTGTTTATTTGGTGAGACCCATTGTGACAATGGTTAGAAGATCCTTATTTTTCTAAGTTAAGGGGGGTAGTCTCCAGAAATTATCATGCAGGTGATGGTCCTTTTGTGCGAAAATGAAATAGAGTCACATGGTATCAATTTTATGATGAGGGCTGGTGGTTATGATTTTAACAAGGTTTGAACTCAGATGTTGACAGATGGAACAAGTATATTAATTTACTGAATTCCCCAGTCATTAGTGGCTCATAATTTTGTATCTTCAGGTCGCCCCCCCCCCCCCCCCCCACACACACAACACTTTTTTCCTTTTTGATTACTTCTGCAGTAAGACACCTGATCCTTGGCCAGAACAGTGTACCTTTTGCTCTTGTTTTTCTTAAAAGTTGCATGGAGATGTTTCCTGGAGAAAGTTTGGCTTCATGTTAAGTGAGACCAAAACCTTCTTTATAAAATAGAGCCTTTTTCAGGGGGTTTGGGGGAGGTGGTGGGGTGTTGCTCTACACAGCTATTGAAACGGTTGCTCCTTGATATTTGACAGAACTGGTGTGGAGAATAGACGGCAGGATTAATTTTAAGTCAAGCGACCCAAAAGATCCCATCCTGTTCTGGTGAGCCAGACTAAGTTGATTGTTTTAAAAGGGCCGTTTGTCCCAGGCAGTTATGACAGTTTATGTTAGGCTGTAGGGAGTAGCCGAAGAAAGGAAAACAGACCTTTGACTGCAGCTCTAGGGAGGGGATCCGAAATGTGAGGTTTATCAGGGCATTTTAGCATTTTAACACTGACTACTGACCTGTCCAGGGGGCTGCACGGAGACCTTTTTTGTATGCATTCAATTGTGAGAAATAAACAAACGGGCTGTATCCTGTGTTTGGTAACTGGGTGGGGAGCACAGTTTGGCAACCAGTGTTGCTTTTAAATTCTTTCTTTGGACAATGGGCCTTGTATACTTTTATATCCTGGCTTTTCAAACGTGGAGAGCTTTCATGAGCTTTTCCTAGGGATGGCTGCAGAGACAACAGAAAAGGCATCAGTCATTTTATATAAATACAGAATTTTTAAACATTTCATTTACAGTAAGACAGGAAACACCCTCCCCAACCTCCAGCGCTCCCCATTATATCCTACTTCAAGAAGAGCTGATTCCCCAATCTTTTATTGTCATGTTTTTTTTTAATGTCGTGAATTAATATCTGTTGAAGAAATGAAAAAATCATTTTGACATGAATATGACTATCATTGGGTTTTACATTAATGTGATAACTTGGGAAGGGGTGAAAACAATTGGATCATTTTATGCATGCTGTTCTTAAAATGAAAACACTGGCTTTTCATTTAAATTTATTTAAATTTTTGTTGTTAGTGGTATAGAATTTGTTTTTTGGAGTGAAACTCAATTAACTTTCTCAGTGGCATGGTAGTAAGTCTGAAATTGGTTGCTAATATGAGAATGATGGTTTTTACTGTAAAATAAACTACATGGAGACTGAAAGGAAACCCAGTTTTCTCTTTCTTTGAACGGTGCATCAGAAGTCTTGATGTGTATACCATTTTGTGGATGTGTCAGATAAAGGTCTTGCGTTAGGTCAACTGAATGCAGTTGTTTGTAAAGAATAGTTATTAACCAGAGCTTAGGGGCCCCGAAAGGGCTGGATAGTCCTTTTAGTTGCTTAAGTCTCTCTGATGTTTTGAATAATACTCAGAATTAGGAAAGCTGATCTTGTTCTTTTTTTTTTTTTTTTTTTTGAAAAACCTTTGTGGGTTTTTTGTTTTGTTTTGTTGGCCTTAGTTTAGGAAGGGTTAATTTTTCTTTTCATAATTGTTAGCCATAATGTGGCTAAGACCTCCACCTCGATATGATTCCTAGCAGATTAAGGATATTAGATAATTTCCTTCTATTTATTGTACTACTGCACTGTATTATCTTTCTATCACTCAGATAATTACTAAGGAAATCTACATTAATTTTTTTTGGCTAGCGCAAGGCCTGCTAAACACAGGCATGATGTAGTGATGTTTTACACAACAGAAGTTTTCCTCCTGTCATTGTCCAATCAACAAAAAAATATTTATCATATTGCAAGCCCTTTTCAAGAACAGAGTGGGGGTGGGGCAGGCCAAGAAATCAGACCTGGGGGTTTCTGTAACTAAAGCCAAGTTAAGGCATCCGAAGCTTAAAGTGTCGTTCATATTAAACACTCACAGTCAAGTACGATGTTGTTTGCTAAATTATGAATGTGTGTAATTAAAATCTAGTGGCTGTTTCTATGAAAGATTTACAATGTTATTTCATCGTTTGTCATGGCTAATTAACAATATTAGATGAAGTTTTTCTTCTTCAAAGGTCTGATTTTTTCTCATTTATTTATGTCAGAAGTGATAAACAGAGTAGTTAAAAGCTTCTGCCAGTACAGGCAGGAAGAAGGCAACTTGTTTTACACATCAGGGGTTCAGGGTTCAAATCCCTCAGGACTAGAATAACGTAGTCTTCTTTCTAGGGTGAATAATTAAAATTTTCAAAGTCTAGAAGTTGACGTCTTGACTACAAAACCCAGGCTTTTCAAAACCTGGCTTGACTGATGAATTATTTTTCTGTAGGAGCAGGCAGGGGAAAGGCAATGCATTCACCCCCTCACTCCTCCTCGTAGATGATATAATCTGTCCCTTCTAATCCAGTCTTGACACTGAGCCCTTCGCTAAAATCTAGTGACTGCTCCCAGTGTTTGGAGATGACGGTGAGTTTTGAAACCTCCATACTTTGAATTTGCCTTGGGAAGTGGCCATCTCATTTTTCTCCCCCTCCTGATTTCTTACAGCAGCAGCAGGTGGCTACTCAGCAGTTGGCTTTTCAGCAGCAGCTTTTACAGATGCAGCAGTTACAGCAGCAACACCTCCTGTCTTTGCAGCGCCAAGGCCTTCTAACAATTCAGCCTGGGCAGCCTGCCCTTCCCCTTCAGCCTCTTGCTCAAGGTATGCACTGATATACAGAAGACATGGCCATGGGAAGGCTTTGGGCAGGGGTGGAGGACAGTCTCTTGGTTTATGCCAGCTCATCATTAAGGAAATTGGCCATGTACAACATGCATGTAGAAATTTTAAAATAAGCTGGATTAAGGTAATGGTGAATCCTTGTAGACGTTGAAGTGCTTGTCGATGCCGAAGTGAGCACTGGGGTTGTCTGAAGCAATAGCAGTGACAAGTGATCCCATTGCTGCCCCTCCTCGGAGTAAGAGAATGAAATACTGCTTTGTACTAATTGGGCATTTTAATGGAATCTTCTATCATTTTCTGTTTGGAACCACAAATGAATTTTCTTGAATGCAGTTTTGGTCATTTTAAGACACACTGTTTGTCATGCAGCTTGTTCTATTTTAAATGTCATGTTTTTTTAAATGTAATTTTTTAATATCTAGGAATAAAATTGGGTTTATATTTTCTATGAACTATTCAAATCAATCAATTTTTTGTTACAAAAGCCAAAGTTGTTTTTAATTTGGTTTTCTTTTTCATTCTTTCTTTTTGCATTAGTTTTTTTAAAGACTTGACTGTAAATTTTTATCAGTGTTTTAATTATTTTTCAATTATTTTTTATTATGGTTACATACGTATGCTATAAAATTTGCCATTTTAACCACTTTTAAATGTACAGTTCAGTGGCATTAATTATATTTACCATTTTGTACTACCATTACCACCATAAATTTCCAAACTGTGTTTTCATCCCTAAAAACAGAAATTTTGTACCCATAAAGCAATATTGACTATTGACTTTTTTTAATCTTCATTTTATTGAGATATATTCACATACCACGCAGTCATACAAAACAAATCGTACATTTGCTTGTTCACAGTACCATTACATAGTTGTACATTCATCACCAAAATCAATCCCCGACACCCTCATTACCACACACACAAAAATAACCAAAATAATTTAATTAACGTGAAAAAGAGCAACTAAAGTAAAAAAGAACACTGGGTGCCCTTCTCTGTGTGTTTCCTTCCCCCACCTTTCCACTCATCCATCCACAAACTAGATAAAGGGGAGTGTGATCCCCATGGCCCCCCCAATCCCACTGTCCCCCCTCATAAGCCAGATTTTTATACAATTGTCTTCAAGATTCATGGGTTCTGGGTTGTAGTTTGATAGTTTCAGGTATCCACCACCAGCTACCCCAATTCTTTAGAACCTAAAAAGGGTTCTCTAAAGTGTGCGTAAGAGTGCCCACCAGAGTGACCTCTCGGCTCCTTTTGGAATCTCTCTGCCACTGAAGCTTATTTCATTTCCTTTCACATCCCCCTTTTGGTCAAGAAGATGTTCTCCATCCCACGATGCCGGGTCTACATTCCTCCCCGGGAGTCATATTCCCCGTTGCCAGGGAGATTCACTACCCTGGGTGTCTGATCCCACGTAGTGGGGAGGGCAGTGATTTCACCTTTCAAGTTGGCTTAGCTAGAGAGAGGGGGCCACATCTGAGCAACAAAGAGGCATTCGGGAGGAGGCTCTTAGGCACAATTATAGGGAGGCCTAGCCTCTCCTTTGCAGCAACAGTCTTTCCAAGGGCAAATCCCCTGGTAGAGGGCCCAGCCCATCAAACCACCAGTCCCCTGTGTCTGTGGGCACGTTAGCAACCATCGAGGTAGGGCAGGGCAATACTAAGTTAGTATTGTCCTCATCAGAACAGGTACCATTTCCATCTTCATTTCTCCTTTGAAAGAAAATCAACATTTGGTGGACTTCTATGAATTACTTTTAAACAGCTTTACCTTTGAAAACCTTTGACATGCTGTTTCTAGGGTGTTGGACATCAGAAGCAATGGGAAGTCTTCTTGATTCAAGCAACTCTAACTTTTACATATATAATGTGAAAGCAAATGGGTTACTCAGAACTAGAAAGAAGAAAAGAAAGAGATCTGTCTGTGTTTTAAAATCCAATTCCCCAACTCATATTCAGTTGTTTCTTCCAGGCCCCCAGTCTGTTCAGTTCTGGTAAATTTGGATGTATGTGTTTAGATGCCTTTGAGGGTGGTAACTAAATTCTTTGGTTCTTGAATTCAGTTGCCTTCTAAAGAGGTTTGAAAATCTGGAACCTCCTTTACCATTCATGTTGCTTAATACACAGTCATTGGGTCACTCGTTTAGTTACTTTTGATGTAAAGTGGATCCAGTAAAGCATGTCTGCATTTGAATCTCCCATTTGAGTCAACCACAGCCAGATTCTTATCCCTTCTGTGTTTTCTCCTTGGTGTGTGTTTGTTTGTGTGTTAATGTTGAGGCCTGGTCTTTTCTGCCTCTCATTTCTCTCTTGCCCCTTCTCCCGTTTTTGCCATTACCACTCAGATGCTTGGTTATGTAATCAGTAGCTCCTCTATTGCTGTCAAATAGATTTGGTAACTGTGCAGTACAAGGGGAAAAGAAGGGACACATCAGCTAATGCATTTTTGTGCTTGCAAACTGCTATAACGTGTATTAATTACACCTTCAGGTTTATTGTTAGAAGCATTGCAGGCTGTTCTGACACACCCACTGGACTTGAACTTCAACCTTCCTCATCTTTTCCCACTGCTCCCGTACTATTAAGTTTGCTCACTATGGTTCATTGTTACAGTACATCAGTTAAGCTGTCCAAAAGAGGGCAATTGGGCAGTGACAAGACAAGCTCATGTGTAATGTGAAAGAAATGAATGTGGTGATGCATGAAGTGTAATCTCTGCAGTAACATATCAGAGACACCGGTAGGTAATTCGCTCGTCGTGGCATTGATTGATATGCTTAGCAGTATGCTATAACTATTAGTCCTGGCAACATTAGGAAGAAGCATATTTAAAATCTTAGGGGGGCCTACATGTGTGCCTGAGATGGCATAAATGTAAACAAATACCAGCGTTTCTGTAGTCAGTTTCCTACAGTAAAATGAACTGTTGGTGCCATTGCCAGCCCTCGTGAATCTCCCCCATATCCCAATGCCCCAAATGGCTTGAGAATTCAGTCATGCTGGACTACAACACAATTTTTTTTTTTTTTTACCCAAGAGGTGATGGCTTAAAAACTGATGTCATTATGAGGTTTAAATCAACTTTCTGCTTCCTTGAACATGGTCACCTGGGTATGGATGTACAAGGACAAAAAAAGGTTGATCAACTCTGTTTGTCTTTGAGCCAGTGATACCTGGGGTTGTAAAATTGAGTTCCGTGAACAGTAATGTGTCAACTGTCCCCACAACATACATTTTTTAAACATGTGCCTTCATTTTCTTTTATAATGAAGGGGCCAGTTGTCTTGGAAAAAGAACAGGGGTTGTGTGTTAAAAACACTGGTAGTGCCTGCTTCTTAATAAAATTAGCAAGGTTCTTTTATGTACCTGCTCGTGGTCTTGGCTAAATTACCTTAAACATGTATTAAATGTCAAAGTATAGGAGTAGATAGATAGAAAGTAATATTTTGAGGGCCTTTTTTTTTTTCCTGAAGGTTTTATGTTTTGAAATGTTTTAAAGGTTCTAATAGGGGCTACACTCTGTTTTACATAATTAGCATATCTATTTTTACCCTAATCACTCGGATAAAAGTGACTGATCCTCCCCAGCACCCATACTTTCTTATACATGTATACCTTCAGTATCATTCTGATCTTTTAATTTTTAAAATATAAACTAAAGGTAAGAGAAAATGACCTACTTAGTCATGTACCTGCTGATGGGTTTAATTTGGTGCTTATATTCTTACCATACCGTTTTGGAAGAAATGCATGCTTCCTGTAAGTTTGATATCCATTAAAATCTGATGAGTGACTAGCTTACCTTGCATCTGTCATAATTCTCTTGCAAGATCTTGTCTGTCATATAACGGTATCTTTTGGTTGAATATCACTAACCAGGTGTCTAGTATTGATGGAGGAGAGCCATTTGACCACTTCTCTCCAAGTCTGATGAAACATTCTTAAATGGAAGTTTGACCCAGAAGGACTGCCGTTTTGTTGCTCAGAGAGTTACCATTTTATTTACTATGTCTCCCTCTGGGTGATAAAACTGATTTTCAGGCCCATTGGAATAAAAGAAGAGTAGAGTAATGGTAATGTCCTCTGCATGTGTAACAAGTGGCGAATACATTCATCTTGGTCTTTATTTGCTGGATAAACAACTTACTTTTAAAATAATTTGGAAGTTCTGCTTTTCTTGGAAGGGAAAGTGTTAACACAGTTGGTAGAGCTATATGCTTCCAGTCTTCCACCTCTCATACAGCTGACCCAGAAATCAGTTAGTCTGAGTTGAAAAATAGGTGGCTTGTTCTTTTCATGTGTATTTACTCCTTAGAAAATAAAAATGGGTGTTGACTTGTGGTGTTTTATATCACTATGCCATCATCTACAGACAAGCCTTTTCACTGTTGCTTCAATAGAGTAAACAGTGGTCCGGGGGTCAGCCATGTCCACAGGTGATTGTTGGTGTGCAGAAAATACTGGCAGGTCTGTTAGCTACAGACACATCCCACGTGTCACTTTGTGATGTATTTGAAAATAATAGCCCAGATGCAGCAAAACTGGACATGGGGTTGTGTAGTGACCTTTCCCTTTGTTTAATTTGCCTCCAAGGTTTAATTTCAGGGGACAAGTAATAATTGAATATGCCTAATAACAAAATGCTCATTTGAGACAAAATCCATCAAAATATAATTGGCATTTGATTTTTATGAAGGGAGAAGAAAACCGAGCCGACTGTCGAGGAGGATGCGTTCTAAGAATATCTGATCACTTAATGTATCATTTGAAGCCTCCTTTATAATATATATTAATTGCAAATACTTGAGCATTTGAACATTTTTGTAGAGAACAGTTAGGAGAGACCAACTGTTTTTGTTAACGCTACTCTCAGAAAGGCGGGGAAGGTTATTGGTCTGCTGTGCAATAATTTACTCCTCTTTGATATGCAAACGATCCACGGTGAATATAAAAAAATCCTATCAGACTCATTTCACAGTTCTTAACCACTCGGATTCTCTGGAGTCCATCGCCTCATTAGACCAGTGCTCTCCAATGCTGGCGTAATTAAAATCTTTAACAGTTTAGCAAAGTAAAGATGTTTGGCTGATCACGTTGAGATGATTATCTATCCATTGTATTCTAAATGACAAAAATAAATTAAATTTAGACCTTGGCATTTTTTATTATGTGTTTCAAATGAATATAATGCTCGCAGCCTTCTTTTTTAATTCAGTACCTCAGGTTTGGTAAGAAACATGTCTGTTTGGGCTGCTGCTATATAGTCAGGAAATGGCAGGCTTTCTAGGGTAGCTATGTTACAGTTGATTGAAACAATGAACTGCAATCCAGACATCCAGTCCAAATGCAGAATTGCCTTATGATGTACAGCGTTTATGGATTTTTAGGTGTCTTTTCAAAGGAAGCTGCTGCTGTTGTTAGTTGTCATAAAAAAAATTGTTTTTTCTTGTGCACATATGCACTAGAATATGTTTTGAGATGGGATTTAGAATTCCTGGGCTGTGGAGGCATGCACCCAGAATAAAAGTTGAGACCCCCACGATAGTGAGATTGACATACAGATTGGGGAAATACAAGCTTACACTTACTCCTTAAAATCTGTGTCCATTTTGACCCCCTTAAAAAACAAGAGAACTTCATTACTCCACATTTATTTTATGTTTTCATTTTATTCTGGAATGGTTCATTAGCATTGATCTAAAAATGACAGTAATAATAGTGTTACTTATATAAAAAGTTATACGGTTTTGCAGTAGACACATCCATCAATTAAGTGTGTGGTACCAGAGACCAAAATTAATGAGGAAGATAGGTGTGTTAATGAAATAATCATAGTATAATCAATTTGACTGTTAAAAGTTGAAAAGCATTTCAGGAAGACAATATGAATTCATAATTTATGTCTAAAAGTGATTAATAAAAACTACATTTAATAACAAAGCTATTTGTCATCATTTAAGACTTGAGCACAAAAATTACTCATTTTGTGGTTCCTGTTGTCATAGTAGTATAGTTGAACAAATTTCTTTTGAGCCCTTCTTAGTGTCTGAAAATAAGATGACATCTCTCTACTCTCCCCCCACCCCCCCAAAATTGAGAAACAACAGTTTGGATGGAGGCATGCTGTAATTGCAAAGTAACTGCATTTTGAACACTTCTCATTTACGTATTTTATGTGTGATGAGGGCACTTCAGAGTACCTGCTCAGTGGGAGGGCATGGGTGTTACTACCGTATTTGCCTTATTGGGAGGCAAAAAAAAAATGCACACACCAAAAACCCCCCTAACACTAGGCTTTGTTTACTGACTCTTTGATTTAATTACTGTTTGAAGAGGATGGAATTAGCTGTTAATTGATTTAATTATCCAATTTGTTTGTTTCAGGCATGATTCCAACAGAACTGCAGCAGCTCTGGAAAGAAGTGACAAGTGCTCATACTGCAGAAGAAACCACAGGCAACAATCACAGCAGTTTGGATCTGACCACGACATGTGTCTCTTCCTCTGCGCCTTCCAAGACCTCCTTAATAATGAACCCACATGCCTCTACAAACGGACAGCTGTCAGTCCACACTCCCAAAAGGGAAAGGTAGGAACCAGCCCCTGAGGTGTCCAAAACTGCCTGTACCACTGGAGAGGTGTGTGGCCTTGCTTCTCCATAGCTCAGTGATCTCTAATTAGATCCATGTGACTTGAATGTGCATGTAATTACTTAAGGATTTATTCAATATAGTTTAGGTGTGAAGCATCTAATTATTTTCACCTTTTCAACTTGGAATTAGCACAAATGTAGATCTACTCTGAGCTTAGGAACCTGGGCAGAAGTCTTTTAGTTTCTCGTTGCTTGGCTTGGATTTGCAGACTGCACCTGCTCTTTCTGCCAAAGGCTTGCTCTGTACATGCTGGATTCCTTGATTCCAAATGCCTTCTAAGGGAATGGTAATGTCTGCTGTGGACTATTTTGCATCATGGTTTGAGAGTAGTTAGAATTTATTGTTACTCTGTAATGCCCTCTTTGAAGCAGGGAGCCCATCTTTTCCATTGTCTGTCCCCCAAAGTTCATGGCCTTTTTCATAGGAGACCCTCAAGAGAGGTCGGAAGCATGGGGTGATGAAACCGAGTCCATTTATACACTCACACAGTCACACACTGCATACTTTCTACTGTTCTTGTGATATCTCCTGTTGTCTCAGCTGCTGTATTCCTATTTGGAGATTTAGACTTTATATTTTAAAGTTGCCCTGAGCTTCACGTGAATGTTAGTTGTTTTAGTGATACAGAACATGTAAGGTTAGCATCGAATTCTAAGAAAATAAAGCTGTTAATTCATGTTACTGCATATTAGCATCCAGAAGCATTAATACACTGCTATTGGAATGTTTTTCAGAAGTGGAATGTTTAGTAGTCCTAAAATTGAAAACTTTATTTGCTTATTTTTAAACTCTCCTACATATTTCACATGCAGAGATTCCACAAACAAGGCAAGAAATCTTAAAAGTATTATGTGATTGTTTTCGTCAGGAAAAACAAATTCTTTATTATGTATTTTAATAGATGGCTCAGTGAAAGATTTTTATTATATTTTTCAGTTAAGCAATTACATATTTTTTATTAAGTTCTCAAAATACCGAGCATTCAAAAGCCTACCCATTTAATTAAATCTATGTCTTTTTAGTAAAATTTTATCCTTTGAGAAATCAGTAATCACAGAAGAAATATAGTTATGTGTGTATGTGTCATGTTCAAGTATAAAGCCAAGAAAGATTTCCACAGATGAGGGTGATATATGTGTTTTAACCAAAACTTGCAAATCCCCATGTTGGATCATATTGGAATTTCTGTGACAGACATAAGAAGACATAAAAGATGCTTTAAACTTATTGGTCTAGAGTTTGAAGAATTGAATTGTGAACAGTAAGGATCATTTTGGAAGATTGGGCAAAATGTTACTTTTGTTGTTTCCAGTGAAGATGGATATGTATGCCTGGAAGTCAACTTTAGCTGTTGCTTTATAATCTCTTATAATGTCTTTGGCATATATAGAGAGAGAGGTTTTGTTTTTGTGTGTGTGTGTGTGTGTGTGTGTTTTTCAAAATAGGGAACCTTAAATAGCTTTAAAGAAAAGGTTCCAGGCTGTGCTTGCTTTTGATGACCTAAAGTTGATGCCATCCATTTACTGTAGCGTGATCGAATTACATCTTTATCCATAGGCAGAGCAGGAGGCCATACACTGAAAAATGCCGACTGATGCACTTAAGGTATTTGTTGCAATCTTGTCGGCCATTGTGGAGCCTGCACAGATTTCCTGTGACACAGAAAACTCTTCGTGTTTAGATGCACTTTGCTCAGTTTCATTTTAAAAGGATATATATCTACAGTCTGGTGATAGGTTAGCAGTGAAGCAGATGGGAGAATAGCCCTTTCATGTCTTAAGGTACAATTTGAAAGTAAATGGATCTAAGAGACAGTCTAATGCTAGGTGACTAGGTTTGTGTAATTTTTTTTTATGGTCCTTATTTGTCTGCACAAATGTTGGGATGAATCTTCATTATACTACATGCCAAAATCAGAATGAGGATCAGAAAATAATTCAGATTCCAATGATCCTTACTCAATCTGGATATAAAAACAGACTGGGTTTTCCAACTGTACGAGGCAAAGAAGAAACTACAAAATTATATGCTACTTCTTAATCTTTTGGATCTTTCAGTTTATATTATCTGTTAGGTTCCTGGATGTGCCTGGATTAAAAGAAAGTTCCCGTCAGCACATTTTAAGTGCATATAGCCCACAAGATAAATGTGTACCTTAAGTTAAAGGTAATTCAAAAGTTTTGAACATATACTGTTGATCATTAAAGATCAATTACTAGTTAACCGGCTTTGTGCCTATGTAGGTACTTAAAATGAATATTCTTATATTATCTTATTATAGTTAATTTTGAAGTTACATGTGGCAGTATCCTTTTTAAATAGTGGAAAATTTTTTTTTTTTTTTTTAAAAAGCCGTCACTGCAAAAGTATGTTTACACTTACAGACTGAGCTGTCTTTTGTCTTATAGAGGTTCCTTGTGGGGAAGACACTTCACCCCACAGTGCATTTGTGAAATTTATGGGCAGCCAACCACTTTGTCCTTTGAAGTTTTTCCTTGCTTTCTGTGTAATATTTTCTTCTATTCTCATAGAGCAGCATCTAAACAAGCAAGAGCCTCAGTCACACGGGGTAATAATCTAGGAATTTTAGGTTAGCAGTTTTAAGAATTCTTTCTGAAAGGATTTATGGTGCCCTGTTTGAAAATTTGTTAGCAAAACAGTATTTTTTAGATTTTGCTTTCTTTGAAGTAGGGAGGTGTTTAAAATCTCAGTTGGGCCACCAATTTCAATGCCTTTGGATAACTCCTTCTACCCTACTCTTGCCCCCATGCATTTTGCTGGCTCTCGTGAGCAGCCGCTGTAGCAGCAGCTGTGGGGTTTGGTGAGCTGCAATCTGTTAAGGAGATAAATAATGTGCTTGGCACGACACTCCTACTCTCCTCTTTAATTTGTCTTACACAAGGAAAATTGTAATTAAATCATTCAGGGTAAACCCTTGAGTGTAGAGAAGGGAAAAAACACACTTGGGTAAAGATTGCCAATAGAAACCCACTTCCCTGTTGCGCAGGGTAGAGACATTTATCAGTATTCAGCACTGTTACAGGAGGAGCGGCCCATGTGATTTGTGAAACGGATGCCAACACTCAAATCAAGGCTTGTTAAGATCCTGGGTCTGTGCTATCACGGGTATTCAGCATCATTAGAATTCAGTACTGGTGCCATGCTTTGTGTTTGATTTTCTCCCGACAATTTAATAATGCCTATTGTACTTACTGTATATAAATTCATTGCAATAAACATACTCCTGTTGCCAGTGTCTGAGAGGAAGCCTTGGGGGGATCAGGTTCTGATCAAGGCAGAAGCTAAAGGGAGCTGCAAAAGGAAGGAGGCACATTATTTACTATGGTTTTATTCCACAGGAGCTGGGAGTCTTGACTTCTTAGGTAAACTAGGCAGAACTCAAGCCTGGGATACCTGTAAACATGAAGATACCTTGTTTTCTTAACTTGTCTGACTCTCTTTAGGAAATTCCACATTTTGGTATAAGTAAACAAAATCAGGGGATGCAAATGAAGCTTCATTAAAATACTAAATTTATTATAGTAATTTTTTTAAAAATCCGTTGGAACTGTACAACATAAACAGTGAACCCTAAGCCTTAAGTTAAACCATGGACTGTAGTTTAAAAAAAAAAGGCAAGCTAATTTTAGTAAAACCCTTTGAGCTTCTTGGATCAAAGTAGCTATGTAAATACAAATAGCAATTACCACTTAAGTAATTGCCTGAATTAGAATTCTAAATATTGCATTATATTATGTACCCTGGGAAAAAGGAAGGGAACTCTAATCAGATTAGTTCCCTCTCTATACCTAGTACTTGACTAGATTTTTACATATACAAGATCTCATTTTATCCATGTGACCACCTGTGAAGCAAAAGAGTTTATTATACCCACTTTACAGATGAGGAAATTGAGTCAGAGATTAAATAACTGACAGTTGGTCTTTAGCAACTTAGCTAAGGTCCAGTTCAGGTCTTTCAGTTTATAAAATAGCACTTAAAGATTCCATTCAGTTTACAAGTGAATACTTAAATATGATAAATTAAAATCAGTGTCCCTAATGAGCCTGGACTGGGCATCATGGGATTGAGAAAATCTTCTTGACCAAAAGGGGGAAGAGAGATGAAACAAAATAAGGTTTCAGTGGCTGAGCGATTTCAAATGAAATTGAGAGGTCATTCTGGAGGGTATTCTTATGCGCTATATAGATAACTTTTTAGTTTTTAGTGTGTTGGAATGGCTAGAGGGAAATACCTAAAGCTGTCGAACTGCAACCCAGTGGCCTTGATTCTTGAAGACGATTGTATAACTATGTAGCTTACGTGGTGTGACCGTGTGATTGTGAAAACTTTGTGGCTCACACTCCCTTTGTCCAGTGTATGAACAGATGAGTAGAAAAATGGGGACAAAAATTAAATGAAAAATAGGGTGAAATGGGGGGATGAAATGTTTAGGTGTTCTTTTTTACTTTTTTTTTTTGGAGTAAGGAAAATGTTCAAATATTGATTCTGGTAATGAACGCACAACTATATAATGGTACTGTAAATGACTGTACACTGTGGATGATTGTAGGGTATGTGAGTATATCTCAGTAAAACTAATAAAAAGGATCAGTGTCCCTAAAAAAATGTAGTTTTAAGTCAGTTCAGCAAAACATTTATTGAATTAATCTACGTGCAAATCTCTGCTTTTAAAGGAAAGTACAAGACTTTCCCTTTTTTTTTTTAAGGTGGATACAAATATTTACTAGGCCTTTCAAGAAGAGGGACAAGTGGACTTAGAGAATATAAATCATTTGCTGTCTGAAATAGCACACAACAAAAATAAACCCCATGCAGGATTTGCAGACAGACAAATGCAAAACAAACATGTCCTTTAAAAGTATCCTCGCTTTCCTTATAAATCTAGGATTTTCTTATTGAACACATCATATGGTCCTTGTTCTATTTCAGCTGCCCTTGTAGTCCAAATTAGTAATCTTCTTTTTCTGATTTTTCCCCTGTTGTTTGCTTTATTTCCACTACCTTTAATAGGTGGTTTATAACTTGTGTATTTCTGAGGTTAATCGTTACAAGGCTTCCTTAAGCATTTGGTTAAAAACGTTTCTTTAAACCCCGGAAAGATCTGGGTCATACAGCCTCAGCTTTCTCAAGGCCATCATACTGTTCTCTGAAACGGATGACCCAAACTGGGCACTTTTCTCTCTGAGGTCTACACTGCCTTCTGTCCAATCATGGCATTCCTTCCTTTGTTTTCTTTTTCACTTATTGACATAGTTCCTTGTGTTCCAGTTACTTGCAGTTTCTGCACTCCACAGTTGACAGCTGCCTTCAAATAACCCCTGAAGGTTTTTGCTTGGCCAGTGTACTTTCAGACAGTTTCACTTGATACACAGTCTCTGGTTTTGATTTGTGGCCTCTTGACATATTGCCATGTATTTGACTATATAACAATAACATTTGTGTTTACCAGCCCTGCTGTTTTCAGAGGGCAAGGAACTTTGATATGCCTGGCGTTTCTTTTTTTATTCTTTCTTTTAAAAAAAAACAGAAAACAAAAAACTAAATTCTCTGTCAGGAAATAAATATTGGTGCTTTAGGTTTAATTGCTAAAATTTTAGAACCTTGGTTACAGAACTGTTCCAGATACATGAGCCTCTAAGTTTTGAGCAAAAGTTATTTTTATATTTAGAGCCTATTGAGCCAGAAGTTTAAGCAGTAAGTGCTATAGCTTCTGGTGCTCTGAATTGCTCTTCCTCATTTCAACTTTTTGTGTTTTTCAAAAATCAGCTAAATAGTCTCTTTGACATTTCTTTTGATTTGAAGTGCCTGAATAAACTAGTTACCCCAAGTCTTTCTCTCCCGTTAGACATTTTGGAGAATCTGCAACTTATCCCTGACTCTTTCAGGATTGTTACTGCTGCTTCCTGTCAGTGTGTGTTGAAGCAAATGACCCAGGTCATCAAATTGGGGTTGGCAAACTGTGGCCTGTGGGCCAAATCTGGCCACTGCTTATTTTTTTAAATAAAGTTTTATTGAAACACTGCCATACTCATTCATTTATTTTGTTTATGGCTGCTTTCACACTATGAAGACAGATCTGAGGAGTTGCAGCAGAAACCGTATGGCCCGCAAAACCTGAAATATTTACTGTCTGGCCCGTTACAGAAAAGGTTTGCCAATTCTTGACCTTAACCATTAGACCAGTGTTCCTGTGATTCTCTGATAATATTTTCCCAGTTTATTTGTTGAACATAGTAGCTTTGAGGCCTCTCCAGTGGAGATTAGGATTCCATGATCTGGGATGGGATGCAGGAATTTGTGTTTTGCGTATGCGTCCTAGATTCTTGTTACTCAAGGTCTGAAGACTGACAGCTTTGACCTCCCCTGGGAGCTTGTTAGAAGTACAGTGTCAGGCCCTACCCCAGACCCGGTGAATCCGAATCTGCGTTTTAGCAAGATCATCGGGGAATTGGCACGCACATCCAGATTTCGGAAGCACAGGTATCATGTTCAGCTCACCTGGGTTATAGCCCTGTTGAAAAGGGCAGGGTGATCCCCAATAAATTCAGTTAATACCCCAGACAAAACCAGTGGCTTGCCATTTTTGTGCAAGCCAACGAACTGGAGGTGGTGTTGCTGGAAGGGACCAGGCCCTAAATGCTCCTTCTCAAGTGCCGCCACTTCACCTTTATCTGGGGCTCACTCCTTGGTTCCCTGGTCATGGGCAAGTGGCGTAACCTTTTTAACATTCTGATTTCCTCTTCTCTAAGAAGAGGATAACAATACTAGCCTCTCCAGTTAGTAGTGGGAATGGAAGGAATATGATGGTGATGGTGATGATGATACTAACATTTATTTAGCTGCTAGTTTGTGTCAGACATAAAGTACAAAGGACTCGATATAGAACTCTGTATCAGTTTTCCCATTAATTCTCCCACACTAACCCTATGGGGTACTGTCCTTGTCGTATGGATGGTGTAGCAGGGGCCCGGAAAGATTTTATCATTTCCACAAGTCACACAGCTGGGTAGGCACCAGGCTGGGATTAGAACCCAGGTCTCCCTGGTCCTCAAGTCCTTGCAACAACCGCTGTATCTGGTGGTTCCCTAACCAGCTACTCCTCAGAGCCAGGTTGCCTTTGCCCTACACCTGTAGGATTTATCTCAGAGGATAATATCTCAGGAATCAGGACCAGGCCTTAAAGTCCATGGACTGTAGCCTGGGGCCAGATGGTATCTGTTGGGCTGCAGCTGGGGAGAAGCCCCAAGAAGCTGTGTGGTGCTGGTCCTCCTGCCCACTGCATCATTTTGTAAGGCAACTGAAGACAGTTGAGGAGCAGGGAGAATGTGGAGAACTGGCCAGGCCCAGCCTCTCAGGTGTTTTGTCCTCTCAGGACAGAGAAGTAGGCACGGTCAGCTACAGAGGCCTAAAGCACAGGGGCCGATTTCTGCTCCAAAGCAGACTCCTGGCAACCTCTCCTGTCCCATGTCTAACAGGAAGTTATCTGTTGAGGTCGAAAATTCTCATGAGAACATTTGAAAGAAGCACTCTGCGGGCTCATCAGCATTTTGTACCCAAAGCACTCTGGTGGCTCATCAACATTTTGTACCCAAACGTACTGCTGGGGGTTTGGTGCATGTCATGCTTTAAAGAGTTGTGATCTGCTTGTCGTATTGCTTAAAACCGATTGCTTCAGGATCTCAGATGACGGAGGGAAAGATTGTCTTAGGGCATTGTGGCACGGTGCCATATCACCTTCTGTCATTCACACATGCAGGGAGGGCAAGGGGGGAAAATCTTTAAAATATTGGCATGCCATAAGGGTTAGGTTTATGGGTTTTCTTGACTGTTCACTTTGTGGGGCGATTAAAAGAAACAACTCGGCCATTATTCTCTAACAGCTGTTGCATCTTACTTCTATAAAGTGCCTTTTACCATAACACAGCATCATTAGACTCTATAAGTCTTTTCCTATTTATTGTGTTTAAATGATAAATGCTCTCGAATAAAATGACGTCATTGGTCTGGAGAATCATGTTCATTTTGTACGTTTCTCTTAAATTTGGTTGATTTTAATTTTTGTCTTAGGATATTATATAGTGTCTTAACCACAGGAATAGTTCATGTATAACATGCCAGATTTTCTACACAAAAGTAACATTTGAGCCCCCAGTTTCTCCCATCCTGTAGGTCGATGTTCTTTTCTGATGTGTTGCTGGCTTCTATCATGGTTTTTTCCTCCAAATCCCCTGTTGGCATCCAGCCATTTTGCAGGTGTTTGCCTTGTGTGGACGGGCCCTGCTAATACATGTTATCAGTCTCAATGCTTATTCTTCACCAAGAGTGCAAAGGGAAGTACATGGCAGAAGAGCGTGAACCAGTCTTTCAGGAACTCTGACAGTATTGTTGACTCTACTGCATTTTCCCTTTTACCTATAAAAGGTTCTTGTTGAAATATCCACCTTTCCTACTTAGGGTTAAACAAATAGGTACTTTTCTTTTGGTGGATATTGGAGCTATCCAGAAGTGGAAAGGGAAACCAAAGGTCTACAGAAGAACACGTAGCTTGGAAAAATTCTAGTGCTGTTTAATGTCAACTGGGAGGCCCATGTTCTTAAGCCAACATTGGGGCCAGATGTTGGGGGACATTGAGAGACCTATGTAAGAGGCTTAAATTGGAAGTTATGTTGCTTTAGCTCAAGGTTTACAAGGTTACCTTTTTTTTTTTGCCTTACTGTTATTCTGCATCCTGACTCTGCAGCTCTTTCCAATGGAGCTAGCACTCTGCTCACTGGCTCACTTGGGTAATGCAAATGAATGCTTTATATATGTACAGCATTCCTCAAGTTCTTTATTCCACCCCCCTTTGTAATCATTCAGGGCCTAAGTGTGTTATAAAGTATATTCTCCTCATTAAACCAATAGTGGAAGTTCACAAAAGGAAATTGTTAATATGTGTTCCAGCTTGTCATTTCTGCCTGTGTGAATAAAGAAGATAACCGTTCCTTTGGGAAACTATTTCGGGAATTGAGCAACAGATATGCTAGCCAGAGAATTCTCTTAATGTAATTTTCCTTTTTGTGTGTATACTCAAAAATAACATCCTGATGGACTCCTCGGTGCAACTGCACATACAGAGCACAATTGCCATAGCCCAGGTGGTGTTAATATGGGACAGTCCCCCGGGCACATGTCGCCAAGAGTTGTACAGCTTGTTCAGTGTCTTCATCCATATGGCACTCTGTCCCATTCACAGAAAGACGACAGAGCTGGGCCTTATGGGTACCGTGGTCAATGTAGTGTGAAAAGTAGGCTGCAACTTGCAGCAGCCTCTGTTGTACAGTGTGTTTTATTGTAGATCTGAGTTACAACACGCGCACACCACACACACACTCAACTAAGAAGATAGAATAGGCTGCTCGTTTCTTTTTTTTCCTCTTTATTTTCAGAAGCACATGGTTAATTAACTCAGCAGGTATAACTTTGGTGCAGAAAACATGCTTGTCTTATAGAAAGTCAGTTTAAAGGGAAAAAAAAGCAGACCTTTCTGGGTAGTTGTTCATAGATTAATTAAATTTAAGGACTGTAAGGTTTAAATGAGGATCACATGATACATCTTCTAATAAGCTATGTGGTTTTTTGTTTTTTTTTTTTCATTTTTCAGTTGTGAAAACAATTTTTATTGTAAAATTTGGATTGTTGGCCTAATTTTTTGGTTTTAAGTTTAAAATGAAAAATAAAAAGGAAAGGGAAAAAAAGTCATTATCACCCTCAGAAAGCTGAAAGTAAACATTCCCTGGACGTGTTAGAACTGCAAAAGGAGAATTAAGAAAACTGATTTCCAAGTAAATAAGGTGAATAATGAAGATATTTTAAAAGGTACTTTAAAATTTACCAGAAGGCATAACCTCCTCCATTTGTATACCCTAATGTTGTTCTGCTTTTGTGTAACTATTTGTGTTCTTGTTTGGCAAACAAATGGAACCCATAGCAACTATAGCTGATGATATTTATACTACCTGCAAGACTTCCCTAAACAAATAGACACAGGCTTTTATGACCTTCAAATTTCCATTCCTTTTATAGTGTTCAAGGAAACCAGTGTAACAGCAGGCTGCCTCCCTCCCTCCCTCCCTTCCTCCCTTCTCTCTTCCTGCCTGCCTGCCTTCTTTCCTTCCTCCCTCCCTTCCTCCCTTCTCTCTTCCTGCCTGCCTGCCTTCTTTCATTCCTCCCTCCCTCCTTCCCTTCCTCCCTTCCTTCCTCCCTTCCTTCCTCCCTCCCTTCCTCCCTTCTCTCTTCCTGCCTGCCTGCCTTCTTTCATTCCTCCCTCCCTCCCTCCCTTCCTCCCTTCCTTCCTTCCTTCCTTCCTCCCTCCCTCCCTCCCTTCCTCCCTTCTCTCTTCCTGCCTGCCTGCCTTCTTTCATTCTTCCTTCCCTCCTTCCCTTCCTCCCTTCCTTCCTCCCTTCCTTCCTTTTCTCTATTTCTTTGAGGGATATATTTGAAGGATCTTCCGTGTATATATTTTATATCTGAATCGTGAATGTTGAAAGCATTTGAAGATTTATTATGGGAGAAGGAAGGAAGAAACTCAAGTGTGTGTGTGTTAATATTGTGGGGTTCCTTTCAAAGGGGTTACTTTAGTCATCTTTCAGGTCAGGCATCCCAAAGGCAGGATTATCACTAACATTCTTCTTATTCTTATTCTTATTCTTATTCTTATTCTTATTCTTATTCTTATTCCTATTCCTATTCCTATTCCTATTCCTATTCCTACTACTACTACTACTACTACTACTACTACTACTACTACTACTACTACTATTACTACTACTTCCTGTACCTTAGAATCAGGCAGGCATCTGTGGTCAGGGTTACGTTTACACTTGTATGTCGGAAGTACTGATGGAAACATTCCAGTACATATGATCCCCTATATTGAACTAACATTTTTCTCTGTGAGTCACATTTATGAGAAGAACAAATGTCTCAGGTTAAAGTTGAGTGTGAGAAATATATGGCAGTTTAATTAGGGGAAAAGAAAAAAAAAAAAAAAAACCTGACACCTAGAGCTAGAATAATCCAGTGGTGCTTGATTTAGATGCAGGATTGTACATACAGAAATAAAAAGTTTAACAAGGATAAAGGGGGAATTGTCCCGAGTTCAACAAAAACATGTTCCTAAAAGGTTAGATTGAAATCACTGGGCAAAGCTGACATGTGTCCTTCATTCATCAAAAACTGACCAAGCTCTAAGCCACGTGTCAGGTGCTGTTCTAGGCCCTGGGATAAGCACGAACCAGACAAACTGTCCTCATGGAGCTGACATTGCGAGAGAAGAGAAGTAGAACTAATAGCTGATAACATAAAGTCGGATAGAGACAAGTGCCGAAACAGCGGGAAAGGGGGAAGGCGGGGTCACGGTTGCTGTTCGAGATAGGTTTGTGTGGCAAAGCCTCTCTGAGGTGGGGACTCTTGGGCAGATGTGAAGAAGTGGGCGGACAGCCCTCCAGGCTGAGGGCACAGCACAAGCAGAGGCCCTGAGGTAGGGCTGGAAGTGGAGCGTGTTGTGCTGCAGCGAGGCTCACGCGTTGTTTGGTGGCAATGAGTGTGGACTCTGGAGCCAGACTGCCTGCGTTCCATTTCATGCTGCCAGCTGAGCACGTTGTTTAATCTTGGCGTGCCTCACAGATTGTGAGGATCAAATGAGTTATTATACATTATAGTGTCCAGCACATAGTAGGTGCTCAATACTTATTGACTATTATTGTTTATTATTAAAGACATTCAAACCACATTTATTGATGGCTTATTACATACTGTGTAGTTCTGGGAATTAAAAGAGTTTGTAACATCATTCTTCCTCTTAAGGACCTTACAGACTAATCAGAAAGACAAACATGGAAACAGACACTTGCAATACAGTGTAACAAGGGTGGGATAGGAGTATATACAAATGCTATAGAGTGTGTAATTTCTTAAAAATTAAGAAATGAGCACTAGTATAATATAGTGTATATGAGAATTTTGTGCACAGTGAGCTTCGAAGGAAAGGTGCTATCTCCCTTGTTGATAGTATAATCATCCTGATGCTAAATTTTAGCACCAAGTTCAGAAGAAGATATCAAGGGGGAAGAACCAAGCAGACTGAGACAGGAAGTTAATTAAGAATAGCTACTTCTTAGCCAACATTTGGCCATGGAAGCTGTACGAGTACCTGTTTAGCCTTTGTTAATATCAATAGATGCTCCAGACAAGGGAGAAAAATACAGTTTCAGGTAAGAGTGGTTCTCAGTCTTTATTTCTCAGAATAAAACACAGATTGCTGGGCTGCAGCCCCATAGTCTGATTCAGTAAGTCTGGCTTGGGGCCCAGGAATTTGTGTCTCTTAAGAAGTTTCCAATCACTGCACTTTGAGAACCACTGCTTTAGAACTTCACAACTGCTCTCCTTAAGCTGAGGCATTCTTTCCCCTCTAAAGTTCAAAGTGACAGAAAAGCAACCAGGATTGCTATTATATATAGGAAAGAAAATCTTGGTTTTTGTGCCAAGGCTCATCATTTCAGAGAGAAAAATTCTAAGAATATGTTCCAGTATAAACTATTTTATGGAATAGAATTCTTTTTAAAATTCCTTTGAATTATTCTAAAATACTGGGGTTTGTTTTTTTTTTTCTTTTTTTCTTTCTAATTTGTTTATGGCCAGAAATGCTTTTTGTGCTTCATTCTTCCACCTAATCTTCTGGCAGTTGAGCTTCTACTGATACTTTAAGGCCCAGGTCATATATCACAGCACTTTATGTCCCTGTCATCAGTTCAATCTCTCTCTGTCTTCTCAACTGGAGAGTTGGGCAGAACTCTTCCAGAGAGGATGAGAACTGATTCACTGTCACAGATCAACACCACTGACCTCAAAACTTACTTGATTATGCACCAGTTAATACAAAACTGTTTGAATATGCACCCCTACCTAACTGCATTTATTGATAAATTATATGCATGCCCTAATACAGTAATAGATTGATTGCATTCTAAAAGTTAAAGATTAAGAGCATGAGAAATACTTACACATATATGCCTGTGTGTATGTATACAGAAGTTCTAATATTATCTTAACACATAATATATAGCGATACTTATATCTTACCACTCACCCATGGATCATCTCATACACTTTACTAGGAACTCAACACAATGCTAATCTCAAAAGTGGGTATTTAATAAAAACCTGCTGAAATATGGGTAAAGAAGAATTTAATCCAGTGAACATTAATGAAGCATCTTGTACTACAGAGAAATCAGAATAATCACGTGAAGCAGAGAGTAATTCCAAGGAATTGTAAGAGCAAGTGCCTAACAGTTTTGCCCCATTTTGTATCTTGAACCCATTTGTCTCTTCATCTGTTGCCTTCTCATCGGTCCCTCATGTTTCAATTACATGGTTTTTCTGATTCTGGAATATAACATATAACTCCTAGAAGTCTTCTGCTGATGTTCTGTAAAGTATTGGGGAAAAAATAATTAAATAAGAATTAGCATTGAAACTTCTGCTTATGCTCTTTGGTTTTCTGGATGTTGTCTCCTCTAGCATAAGGACAGGGTTCCACGTAGGCCTTATGACTCACTAATGCAAACATACTCGAATTGACATCATGAGAATGCCTGCCTAATGGTGTTAATAACTTTTGGATTAGTGGTCCCTAAGTCTGTATTGACACAGTTGCTCACAAGCACTCTTTGGAAAGCATTCTGTTTTCTTAACAAGATCCCAATGTTAATGCTGCCAGTGGTAAACTCTTAGTTACAAAACGAGGGTAGCCCTTATTGGTGTCAGAAACAAAAGCTGGCCCTTGCCTCTTATTCTTTTCCTTTTTTATTCCTTCACTCATCACCATGCAAACACAGGCATTCTGCCTTTGTCATCACCTGCTCTTTGTGTGATTGACTGAGGGGAATGCACCAGCCAGTCTCATATTTGAAGGCTCGAATTCTCTGCTCCATTGTCCTTCTGTGCTGGTGTCTGGGGATCAAGATGGCATGTTTCACTCTGTGGAACTAGAGAGGGGATAGGGCAGATTGGTGATGTGGTTGGTGAAGAAAATACCTACCAGACCGATTCCCTGTCATGGCACCTGGCTCCTCCAAACACCAGACGCTCCTAGTTCTGAATGATCGTTTTGATTCTAAAAGGGTGGGGCATATTATACTGTGGTGTTGGGACCTTTGCAGTTCTTTGTCCCTAAATCCAAGGTGACCCTAAGGCTTTTCCTTCTCCAGTGCAATATCAAGTGAAGGTGTGTCTTCAGAGATTTGCCACTAGGTCGAGTAAATTCAGGAAGTTAATCTAGACTGGATCTCCTTGTCAAATTAGAATAAATCTACCATTCCTCTAAAATATGTACCCTTGCACACCTGACATGCGTACAACTACTGAATGCATGCGTATCACATGTTGGTATATGTTGATTTGGAATTCTGTCTTTTTGCTGGGGAGAGGGTCCTTGACTGAATGTGGAACTATGTCAAGTAGATAAAAATCCTGATTTCATGGTATACCTTGGTTTCCTAGAAATATCCAAAACTACATCTTAGCTTCCTAAAACGCTTATTCAGGACCTTACTTATCTGTTCATAAATGCTCTGCTTCCAGGTTCGGGAAGAATACCCAGGCTTAAAGGATTCCCAAAGAAGACTTAGAGTTTTGTTACCATGGAGTTTTGAGATCCTGTCAAACTCATTGACTCAACAGGTCACACCAGGGTATTCCTGATTTATGTAATATCTGGCAATCATGATTCACTGGTTAAATCACTCAGCAGATCCATGCTAATGTAAAATTGGTGTTTGTTAAACAGAAACAGAAAATGACCTTTTCCCTGTGCTAACTTCCTTCAGTCTTACCTGTTTTGTTATATTTACTAAAACAGCTTTGTGTACAACTCTTAAATAACTTTGGGGCAGAAAGCCTTTTTATCAGTTTGCAAATATTACTTGTTAGGGTTGCCCAATGCCACTCCTTTCCGGGTTTATCCATGTCTGACTTGCCTTTCAACCCACAGTTTATAGAGGGCACCTCATGAGTGCTTTTTTTAAGCACAGTCATTTTTGGGTCACATACAGATCAAGGGACTCCCCAAATCCGTAGGATGTAAGTTGCGGTGATGGCCCAGGCATATCTATCAGCACTGGGAGCAATAAGCAACCAGGAGTTTGCTACTGATGCACACCCTTGGGTCCTACCCAATACCTACTGATTCGAATCTGCCTGTTGACAAGGTCTCCAGTTGATTTATATCCAGAAAAATTTTGAAAGGAACTACTGTAGAATAATAATGGAAAAGGAAGATTTTGTGTCCTTACCCTTAGACACAGTTCACATCATCTTTTAGGACCAGTCAGCATTCTGCAAGTCATTTTACATCTTCAGTTTTTGCCATATCTGTATATAACTTAGTACTATTTACTTAATATTTTTCTTAAAATTGACTAGCATAAATAGATTTTGTAAAAAGTTGCCACTGAGATTCAGTGTTCACAATCATTTGTTAAATTCCATCTTGTCTGTTGTTACCCCTTCCTCTCTTATAATCACTTTCCCAATCTTCAGGGATGTGTAGGCAGTGACCACCGTAACTTGTTCAGGTTGAAAAGGGGTGTCAACTTTATAAGCAAAGGGGACACATCTAGTTGATGTTGTTGAAGAGGCTATTGCCTCTGGGTTTGGGGACTTAGCTGGCTTAGGAGCACTCTGAAAGATTTAACTTTCTGCAGAATACACTTAGTGAAGCTTTTATAGAGTCTCAGATAGGGACTTGGGTATTCTTTAGTGTTTTTGGGATTACTGTTGACTTGGGCTTATCATACTGTGGTCATTTGGCTTTTTAGATGAAGCTTACATAGGAGTAACCTCCAGGACAGCCTCTTGACTCTATTTGAATTCTCTTAGCCACTGAAACTTTATTTTGTTGCTTTTCTTTTCCCCCTTTTGGTCAAAAAGGGATTCTCAACCCCTTGATGTCAGGATCAGGCTCATTCCTGAAATCCGTGTCCCATGTCTCCAAGGCTTACAATTTAATGGGAGAAGAGAGGGAAAACAACAACAAAGTTACTGTTTTAATTCATAGAAATTATGAATCTGATTAACGAGTCAGTTTTTTTTTTAAATACCCACAAGCATGAATCCCTTACTGTGAAAGTGAGAGTACTTGTGTACTGGGCTGACTTACCCAGTACAGCATGGTGGGCCATGTCCCAAGGGCCACTGCAGAAAGGTGAACCTGTATTTCTTTCTGATAATTTGCAGTTAAAAAAAAAAAAAAAGCTAGGCACAAATTGTTGCAGCTTGTTTCTCAGATGCAAAGTTAGTTAAGGTAGTTCTTACATCTTGAGGCACAATTTTGAGAGTGGATAATAACCATAATCTCCATCATTGTTTAAAAGCACAAATCTGGCACTTAATAGGCTAATTCATAGTCACTCCAGTTGCAAGTTCTACACATGACTATCCCATCACGAGGGTATGTGAAATCCTCTAATTAAACATGATTTGAAAAGCAGCAGAAAATTGAGTTGATGAGTGTTCTAGGGAAGGAGAGTCAAGGATTCAATGCATGAGAAAGTGAGAGAGAGAAACCTGTATGTTTGTTCCAGTTTGTAGAGAACCCATCTTTATTCCCCCTGGGGTAGGCCTTTTAGTAGACTTTGAGAGACACTTCTCTTTGTGGTAGGATTATAGAGCCCATTGGCAACTCATTTTTGGAAAGCTGATAAATGCACAGGATTGTGAATTTCTATAATGAGTGAAAAGCAAAGTTTAAAGCCTGAAAGCTAGAATTGTGATGTCTAAGTCATTTCCCAACTCTTTGGTATGAAAATAAGAAGCCCATCTGCTCTTCGAAGTGCTTTCAATGAAAATTAAAGGAGAATGGTCGTTTTTACAAAACTGGCAAGAGAAAAGATGCAGGACTCGCATCATCATTTCCCCTGTCCCCGTATATCTTGTGTGTGTCTTCGGGCAGGTCTGTGACCTTTTCCCCAACTCCACAGTGTAAAACATGAAGAAGCGTGACCTGTCATTGTATTTTCTGCAGAAGTTTGTGGTTTGACTTTCAGCCGATTTTGGGGCAGGGTACAACACGGTGAAGAAAACACCAGAAGAATAACCCTGTAATGGAAAATTAGGCTAGGTATTTAAATAATCATCTCTTCTGCTATTGTGAATCTAAATTGCTGTTCTCTATCCGGGCAACTTGGTCAAGTTCCAAAACCAACTCACCCAGGTTGGTATCATTCTTTGTAGTGTGGCATGTTTCATTCAGGTTGAGTTACTGTATACACCATAAATGTTTGATCATGAATTAGTGTTTGTTCAATCGTAGTAACATCTGTATACCACAGAATTTCCCATTTTAACCATTTTTAAGTGTACAGTTCAGAGGAATTACATTCACAATGTTGAGCTACCATCACCACCATCCATTACCAACACCTTTTTATCACCCCAAACATAAAGTCTTCACCCATTAAGCAATAACTCCTTGTTTCCCCCTTCCCACACCCCAGACCCTGGTAACTTGTAATCTACTTTGTGTCTAGCTGAATATGCTAATTCTAGATTTTCTAGTAAGTAGAATTATGTATTATTTGTCTTTCTGTGTCTTACTTCATTCAGCATATTTTCAAGGTTCGTTCATGTTGTAGCATGTATCAGAACTTCGTCCTTTTTTATGGCTGAATAATATTCCGTTACATTTATATACCACCTTTTGTTGATCCATTGATCTGTTGATGGACATTTGGGTTACTTCTATGTTTTAGCCATTGTGAATAATGCTGCTGTGGACATTATTGCACAAAATACCCATTAGTTTTGGGGAAAAAATAGAATAAGAAATTTGAAGTCCAACCATATTTTCAGGTATGATATCATTTTCAAAATATTCTAAAACCAAATTCATACTCTCGGAAGTCAAACTTAGGAAATCCCTGGTCTTATACTTAAAATCTTATTGAAAGTAGGAGATGGTGGCAAAGTAGAAAAAGTGAAGAGAGAGTAAAAAGAAAATAGAACTGTTTTTATATATGTTGTCATTAAGAAGTTAAGCAAATGAAAAGCTTGGAAATAGTAAGTCACTTCCATTGATACTTGGCACTGTTATGGTCACAGGTCAATGTAAGATACTTTTTATTAGTAGATAGTCCTGAAACTGTGGGTTAAGAGCACAGCTTTCCAAAAACCATCTGGAAGGGCTTAGGTCACAAAATTTAACGTTTTGGATGGGAACGAGCAGTCTTTTGCCACCCAGCCAAAATCACAATCTGTGATGGATCTGAAAGGGGAGCATTCTGTGGCTGACAGTGTAATTGGGCAGACATAAAGAACCATGTACACATGGATAAGAGACCAAAGAGATTAGAAAGGATAGACTTGAGCAGTAGGGACCAACAGGTTGTTTGTCCGCAAACTTGTCTTCATCATTAGTGTCCCAGGTGCCAATCTCAGGGTCTTGAATGTTGGCTGGCTGGGTGAAAGCCTTAATGGTGAGATAGAAGAAGGTGGCCAGTGGGGATGGGAAGGTGGCAGAACAATTTCTAAGTCAAAGAAGACAGAAAATGTACTTTCTGATTTATGAATGTTCAGTGAGTGGGGAGTGGATTAGAAAAAGAGTAGCAACCAGCTTCTTGCTCCACAGCATTGAGAAGGACATCATTACTCCTTCCTGGAAGGCACAGAGCTCGTTCATTCCTTTAGCAAATATTCATTAAGCACCTACTTCCTATTCATCTTGTCAGTAACAAGATACATCATTTGTACTTGATCCCTGTTGCATCTGTGTATCCTTGGTACAATATTAGTGGAAGGTTTACCACTGGGAGCAGCAGCACAGGTCAGCGTGTATGATTCTCTTTGTTTTCTACATGAGGGCATG
Organism: Choloepus didactylus; assembly: GCF_015220235.1. Taxonomy (NCBI): domain Eukaryota; kingdom Metazoa; phylum Chordata; class Mammalia; order Pilosa; family Megalonychidae; genus Choloepus; species Choloepus didactylus. The sequence continues at coordinate 225,264,173 of NC_051307.1, read as the reverse complement.
AGGGGCGGGACAGTTAAATGACTTGCAAGATTCCTGTTTCATCAGCACAACTGTAATGAGAAATGTGCTCCGACCTTGCTGGGCTCCCCCTACCCTCCATGTATAGAAGTAGTACTGGCCCTCAGTAAAATGTTCATTTCACTCCATTTAAGCATTCAGCAGAGTACATTCTATGAACAAAGTTGAACCCGTACTTTGTCACATCTAAAAAAAAACTCAAAATGGATTATAGACGTAAATGTAAGAGCTAAAACTATAAAACCCTTACAAAATATAGTAATAACTCTCTCACCTTAGATATGATACCAAAAGCACGTGACCAAAGAAAAATATAAATTGTATTTCATCAAAATTAAAGTCTTTTATGCTTCAGAGGAGCCTATCAAGAAAGTGAAAAGGCATGCAACAGAACGGGAGAAAATTTTCACAAATCATGCATCTGATAAGGGACTTGGATCCAGAATGTGAAAAAAAAAAAAAAAGAATTTCCAACTCAACAATAAAAAGGCAAACCAATTTAAAAATGGGCAAAGAACTTGAATAGAAACTTATTCAAAGCAGATATGGAGGTGGTCAATAAGCAAATGAAAAGATGCTAAACATCATTAGTCATTGGGGAAGTGCAAATCAAATCCACAATGAGATACCACTTAGCACCCACTGGGGTGGCTAAAATTAAAAAGACAGATAATAACAAGTGTTGGCAAGGAGGTGGAGAAATTAGAACCATCACACACTGCTAGTTAAATGGTGTAACCACTCTGAGAAATAGTCTAGCAATTCTTCATAATATTAAACATAGAGTTACCATATAATCCAACAATTCTACTTTCAAGAGAAAGGAAAACATATGTTCACACAAAACTTGTACATGAGTGTTCATATCAGGATTATTCATAACAGCCAAAAGTAGAAACCATCCAAATGTCCGTTAATCAATCAATGGATAAATAAAATATGGTATATCCATACAATGGAATATTATTTGGCAATAAGAAGGAATGAAGTAATAATACATGCTACAATATACTATAGTATAGATGAACCTTGGAAAAAATATGCTAAGGGAAGGAAGCCAGATATAAAAGACCACCACATTTATGTAACTCCACTTTTATGAAACTCCCAGAATCTATAGAGACAGGAAATAGATTGGTAGTTGAAAGGGTTTCGGGGTGGGGTAAGGAGTGACTGCTAATGGGTACAGTTTCTTTAGGGGGACAGTGTAACTGTTCTAAAATTAGATGGCGGTGATGGTTATACAATTTTGTGAATATACTAAAAACCATTGAATTATGAACTTTACATGAGTAATTGTATGGTATGTGAGTTATATCTCAATAAAAATTAAAAAAAAATAATTCCACAATTTTGAGTGAGTGGAGAGCAAACAGCACTGTCTTCAATAACTTTATAAATTAACATGTTGGTGGCACAAAATACAATTTATAATTTTGACATGATTTTTGCTGTATAATTCATGTTACAGATGAATTGAAATTTGGAGAGTGAAAAAACAGGAGCAGACTTAGAAAAGTGAAAAAAAAAATTAGGAGGAGACTTAGAAGAAAGTCCTGTGAACTTGGATCAGTGCACCAGGAAAACTGAGAATGTACTTTCAGGCAAAAGGAAAAGTAACCTTTAAGTTGGTGGGAAATGTCTTTGGACATAACGAAGTTTCTGTTCCCTTTATCTCCTTCATGGGTTTCTCTCCTCTTAATTACTACCTGGAAAATTAGGCTGTAGGACTAATAGTGCAAGGACCACTGAAGACTACAACTGGAAACTTAAGAGGATGTTTTTAGTTTTTGCAGGTGATTATAATGAGTCCAGCTTTGAGTTTGGGTTAAGTAGTGAATTTGGGAGTATGATAGTGAATAGTCACCAATGAAGAGCCTCAACTATTATGTAAAACTTTTCGAAGGCTGAGGCTAGTATTGATGTTAAGGCTTCTGGTTGTATACTTCGATAACAGAAAGGATTTAAAAATAGAACAACAATTCTTAAATTTTATTGAGAATGACACCATCAAATCGTACTGAATATATACTATATTTAATGTAATATAATGGCAGGCATCATTTTTATGTATTCACAGGTAATTAAATTTTTCATGGGAAATTGCTTCTTTTTAATCTGAATTGATACCACTCTTGTGTTAAAGTTATATTTAAATTTTATATATCAAGGATTATCAAGAGGAACTTAACTGGGTTTTTTTTTATTGCATACTACTGAGTTTCATATATGTGGAATAAAATTAAATAATGAGAGGTATCATAGCACTGTTTTCTTGTGTAGATTGGAATCATTTTGGTCTTTACCTATAAGAATTTTTAAAAACAGAAAGCTCAAGTTGAGTATATATTGATTTAGAAATTAAATAGAACAGTGTGATTATTTAATGCCTGCTCATTCATGAAATTACCAACGTTTACTGAGCCCCAAAGTCTGTATGAGGCACTGAGTATGTGGAGGGGATATAAATAAGATATGGTCCTCACTCCCAGGAATACTCAATTAAAAAAACAAACCAAAAATATATATATATTTTATTAAACAATTGACCCTAAATTTTTTAAAGTTTATTTGTGGGATGAGCATGTTTAAATCCCCAAAAAACCAAACACATCTTCATTCCTTGTGGACTTGGCAGGTTTTCGGAAGCCATGCTTCACATTGGGGACCTGCCTGTGAACAGTTTAAATGGTTTGGCTCATGGGCTTCGTCTAACCATAAGATGTTCAGATTGTCACTTTTCTACCATGTTTCACCCTGTAAATGGAGTTCTAATTTAATTCAAGTTGAAAAACATTCTTTTACACATTTTTTATTTCCCCTCTTGCCCTTTTTGGCAAATCCCAAATGGGAATAAGAATATAGATGCCTGTTCCACTTCTCTGATGAAACAGAAAAGCTCATTGCAGAGGTCCAGCTTGTGTTGACTGATGAATGGGGCTTCACAGGGAGGGCTGAAAAGCCAGAAGCAAGATCAACCACAACGCAGCCAGTGTGCTGCTAACTGCAGCCTGAAAATCGGGTCCTGCGTAGCACTTGGTTTTTTTCCTACTAGGTGTATATATATATATATATATATATACTATATGTAACGTTAGCAATTACACAGTAAAGATCCAGAAGTGCACAGAGTAAAAACTTCAACAGTACCTAGCGTGGTACAGTGACACGTTAGTCTCCCCCACCCTTGACTCCCAAGACCCCTCCCCACAGGCAGCAGTTGTATGCCTTTCCAGAGATACTCTTTCGGGGCACCACTGCCAACCTATTCTCTTTCCTTCCAAAGCCAGGTACTTCATTTCCAACAATTGTTTATTTAAAAGTGTCTGTTTATGTGTTAAATATAAAAAGCAAGTGACAGTATGTTTCCATTTTTGTAAATAGTAAAAAGAATACAGGGCAGTAATGTAACAAAATGTTAGCAGTCATCTTTAGGGTAGGGTGATTAGGTGTGGCATCATTATTATCTGAATTGTTCAATAAGAGCATATCATCTCATAAAAAGTATTGTTTAATTTTAATTTAGAAGTGTATTTTCAAGAGGTCTTCTAATGGTGTAAATATGTGTGTGTACTTTGAGTTTCTGTAGGCTTTGATTGTAACTGCTTGTGCTTCTAAGGCCTTAGGTGAATTGTCACCTGTATTTATTTTGAAATAATGATACCTATTTGGACTAAATATAAATTTCTGAGAACTCAGAGTAGTTTTCTATTCAGTACTTGGATCTGTGACAATTAAATAAGTTAACCAAAAAAAGGAAGAGGGATGGCAAACACCATGGTAAATCTTGTACATTTAATTTCCTAGTGAGTAAATATTATAATTTTCTTTCATATTAATTATTTTTCAGAACACTCTCAGCTTAACCCAAGAAGTGCAGTAGAGAATAAGCATTTGCAGTTGAGGTTCTTGGTTCACAAATGTAAAAAAATCATACACAATGATAGAATATTCATTGTGAGTTTTAAAACTTAGTACTCATTAATTAAGTGATTCCATTTTTCTGACTTTGTCTTTTGGGAGAAATCAATTATTGTATAATAGAATGTTTTGCCTAGTAAATTTTATTCATAACATTTATAAGAGTAGGAAACACGAAGGGAATTTCAGTGTCCAAAATAAAGGAATAGCTAGATAGATTTTGGATGTAACTAGAGCTATAATGATACATGATAGGCTATTGCCTGTCAATAAATAAGGTTTCTTAAAGACTAATTGATAATGAGAAATTATTTACAAAATTATGTTAATGATATGGATCTTCATATCCTTATTTGCCAAGTGTGCATATACTTGTGTTTATATATAATCATATGTGTTTATATATAATATACAGAGCTCTTGGAGGTCGAATTGAGGGTATTTTTTTTCAGTTTTTTTATTTTCCAAGTAGTCTATAACAAATATACATTAGCTCTTTTAAAATTACAAAAATATTTTAAACAACCTGAATAAAACTGCTAAAGACAAAAAGTTATTATGGTTAGGGTTTTTTCCTCTTTCCTTTTTAAGCTAATGGTAGGAATAGTTTTCTTCCTAAATGATTTTGTTCCCTTTCAGATTATCTGAGAATTCAAGTACTGTTGAAGGCCTCTTTAATTTCTAACAGTATTTTTTAAATATGTATGTTCTTAAAATTCTATTTCTGCATGATTTCTGTTCTATACATTTAAAAGTCTGACGTTAAACAGAAAAATAGTAAGTTTCCCTTGCCCTCTTAACTGCTCAGAAAATATCCTTTTTTTCATTAGGCTTTTTAAATTTCTCTATAGCAACTTTAGTCCACATGTTTATTCTTTTCGCACGTAAGGGGCACTTTTCAGCACTTTCATAACTTACTTTTCTGCATTTTATTTGCCTCCACATTTATCTTCTTTAAAAAAAATAGCTTCTCATTTCCAGGAAAAGTCATTCAAAAGCCACAGGGAGACCTAATGATCTCTGATAGGGTGTGGGTTGTGTATGTATGTGTGTTTACTACTTACGCTTCTTAGTTTAAGTGTTCATAGTTTGCTCACTGTGGATTCATTATGCTGTAAGTCAGGGACAAGTGGCATTTGTGTAAGTGTGCTCTATGAATGTGAATCAGTAAAACATATGAGCATACATACTGATAGTAGTATAAAATAGAAGCTTCACCTGTGTGTGCACATGTGTGTGTGTGTGTTTGTATAATAATTCACTGTGCTTCAAGTTCAAAGTTGAGTAGAAGCAGTGGCATAAGCTGCAAATAGCCCTTCTTCCGTGGAAGGGAATGTGCTTGAGTACAAAACAGAACTCTCAATGTTAGTTTTACATTTCTATTTGATGGAATCTCAGGTTATGGCAATTACTGTAAAAGTAATTTGTCTGAAAGAAGTCTGGATACAGACATCTAATAGAGAAAATATTTGAGAATATGGTGCATCAGTGAGTGCAACAGGATCACTTCCCTGAGCTCCACATGGCTCAGATCAAAGCATCCCATGACTTGGATCACTGTGGCCAAATCATTATGTATTGATTGAAATCCCACTGGAGGATTAACCCCTTCTTGTTCATTGCCAAGTGTTCTCTCACTCTTCGAGTCCATAATTTTAGGAATATAATCTTCCTACCATTATCAGCTTTCATAAGAGCTAATCATCCACTTGGATATATTTGCCTTTCTAACTTATATAACTGTACTTTTCTTTGCTGGGTAAAGTAACTTGTGAAAAGATTAATATATCACTTTATATGAAAGCAGTTTTGGGGGAAGAGAGGGGAAAAAATACTCTGTGATATTCTGGGTGAAAAACACAGCAAAGAGTACCTCAAAGTCAAGAACTCATTTTTGTTGTTTAGATTAAATAGGTTCTAGCTTTTTAGGGAATCTGTCTCAGTCTGAGTAACTAGTAAATATCTGTCAGATTCTTTTTGTAAGTAGAAGTTGCACATTCTCCCATGTGACTGTGTACATTTGGTACAATTTAACTCTTGCTATTAAGTAACAATGCAGAAATAATTATTAAATTCCATGTGAAAAATAAATCACCTATTCGTTCATGTCCGCATTTGGCCATGTGGGCTCCTGTTGTCCTTGCTTGACGTAGTAGTTCTTACCAACAGATTCATTCTCATTTTTCGTGTTTTTTCTTTCAGTTTGTCCCACGAGGAGCATCCCCACAGCCATCCTCTCTATGGACATGGTGTATGCAAGTGGCCCGGCTGTGAAGCAGTGTGTGAAGATTTCCAATCATTTCTAAAGTAAGAATGATTATTTTGTGTTCGCTTTAGTGTAGCAGTTACCTCCCACTGTTCATGCTTTTGCTCATAATATGCCTTTTCCGTGGAGGGTTTACACTACTTCCTTGAGTGAGAACTCTAAATCGCAAGACCTGGTAAACTGTCATAGGAATAATTAAAATAGGAAAATCTGTTGAAGGAAAAAGGCTTAAACCTGAAGGCAGTTCCGTACTTGTAGAAAGAGCATGTGTTTATTTCTGAATGACAGTGTGGTTTTCTGTTTTTTAGCTATCCCAACATTAAACTTGGAATAATTTAATTTTCAATTTTATTCATATCCCTACATGTTAAATCAATGACATACACACTAACTCTAATGGTATAAAATTAGTGTCACTTACTGGCCAGCTGTAACTAGGGTGATTGGGCCCCTTCTTTGTTGTTAGAAAAATGCCTTTATAAACATAATACATGCATGCTGAGGAAATGTTAGTAACTCTTTTCTTTCTTTGTTGGTAGTGACTTGTTCAGATTGTTGTCCTTATAAGGAGAATGGAATTAAATTTAATTTCTACAGTTAAAATATGAATAAAATTTGGGTTATCCCATTTGAATCTGTAACACTGATAAAGTATGTCTGAGCGAATATGTTAATCTTCTCATAGCTGAAGTGAAATGCTTCTGTATTGCATCTTAATATCTCCCTAACCTTTCCTACTTTATCAGCTAAAAAATTTTTAGACCAAACTTTCCTGCATTTTTCCCATCACATAAATATATTAATAATATAATTGATCTAGGTACTGGATACAATATTATGTTATATTTTATATATATCAGGTAATTATCAAACACACACACGTGTAACTTTTGTATCTCTGTAGGAATGTTGATTTACAAATTTAGCCTTAAGTGTTCTATTCCTTTGACTTTTATCTCATTCCAGCCCCAAGAAAACAGAGGTGGACTGATTTATGTGCAGGTCTCTCATTTTATGTGGTCTTGATATTGTTAGAACAATCTCTGTATCTATCTTTATGGACCTGGGAACAAATATTATAATAAAGCCACCCTTAGAGATATGTCAAGTGTTAACCTGCAAGCGGTTTTGGTGAATATACTTTTCTGATTAATGAATGAAAGCTTGCGGCTCTATTTCATACCTTTCCAACTTTAGTATTTTATCTGGAGTAGTATGGGGTCATCAAAAACTTAAGTACTAAAAAAATTGTTTAAAAGGGATAGCCACAGTTTTTTTCTAGATATCAAGAATCGAGCAGTGATGCTGTGTTTTCAATGTAGCACAGTCCTTTATAATTATTATGATTCAGATTAATGGTATTGGGCTTTGTTTTCTTTGTAAATCACTCATTATAGAATCTTTGTTTTGTTATTTCCTGATGATTTCTCAAATCACAGTTATATAATGAAAGAATAAAAGCTAGCCAGAAAGTACTTTTAAGTTGAATTTCTCCTTCGACACTCATGCTTGGTTTGGTAAATATATTGTTACTGATTTCCCTCATCCACAGAATGTCCAATAAATATCTATAAATAGGATTTATTTTTATAAAATCTCTAGAACTGTAAAATTGCCATCAACACTCTATATGATGTGTCAATTTTAGATTCTGAAAGAAAAATGCCACTTTCCCAGTTTGACCCATTTTGCTAAATCAGGCTTTTAAATGACCAAGGTCTTAACTGCCCTAACTGTCAATTCATAGGTCCATTTGTTATGTGGGTTGACAGGTAAAATACACACACACACGCACACACACAACCCTACATATATACATATGTACATATGTTTATTTGTGTGTGTTTTTTAAGTATACCTTGGCAAGGGAAGTACAGAATTTTAAACCACTTGTAGTACTAAAGGAATAATGTATTTTAAAGAGTATTAGAATTAGGGGTTAGACTTGATAACTATTTAAAAAGCCAGTTTCCATTTTAAGGATATTAGGAGACTGGCTCTTGTATCAGACACCACCTATCAATTATTTATCACGGTTTCTTTGTGACATGACGTGTTCTCAGTTCGTGTTTGCTCAGTGGAATCAGAATGCCTACTATGAACCTGCATCTTTTGCTTGGTTATTTCCTAGTACTTATTTATTGGCTTGTATTGTCAGAAGACTTGTTGGCAAGCTCTAGAAACCCAACTTAAATTGGCTTAAGCAAAGAAAAAAAGTTTGAGTGTGATAATTGATTCTTGTAACTAGGAAGTACAATGGTACAGCTAAATTCAAGCACAGCAAGATCCAAATGTTTAAATGAGGTCATTGAATATCGATTCTTTATCTCTTAGCTCCATTTTCTTCTGTGTTAGCTTTATTCTTGGGCTTTTTCCAAGTGAACCTGGGGACAGACATGCCACAGGTTTAGTCATCCCAAAGTGCATCTCTTTCCGAGTACTTCTGGGAAAAGCCTTGGGCAGACTCTCATTGGGCCAGATTTGAGTCATGTGTCCTGGCTTTGAACCAGTCACAGCGTTGTAGCCTGGATTGTATCACATGACCACATCCAGAACAGAGGGAGCTGTTCATTCCACATGAGTCACATGGGGGCTGGGATGAGAGGCTTGATTCCAGAAAGGAAAAATGAGTATTGTTTTCAGAGAGAGGGAGAGTGAATGCTGAGTAAGAAAAACCCCTCTAACTCAGAGTTCTGTTGTTTTTCTAAATTACAGATTGATCTGTAAATGACACTGGGACTTTCGATTTTCCTCTTTAGCATGATTGTAGCTCTTGGAAATTCAGAGTTGTCTTCAGGTTTCAGGATCTTGCCTAACGTAGTGGGAAATAAGTTAGTCTTCAGGCATATTCACATCTCACACATTTCTGCACAGTCTAAAGGGAAGTCAAATAATTGGCTGTAGTGAAACCAACTTTGTTTTCCATTGACCTGGTCTGACAGGAGCTACCTTACTTGTGGTTCAAACAAAACCACATGGCCTGTGTGAATGATGTCACGTTGGAGTCATTGTTTTCGGGAAGTGATATTTCAGGTGTTTCTTTGCTTGATGGCCAGATTTGTAGACTGTGAAAGAATCTCCTTCTTGGGTTCCCTCTTCAGCTATAGAGGTGTTTTCTTATAGTTGGAATGAATTGATACCACTGGTGCTTGGATTCTCCAAGCATTTTTGCTCAAGAAAATGTAGCATTCCCTCGACCCTGGTTCATAGATTGTTTTTTTTAGCGATCTTCTAATTCCCTAATCTTATTCTCCCTTAGTAATAACTTACATTTAAATAGCTGTGAATGATGTACCAGGTACTATTCTAAGTGCTTTGTATTTATTAATTTGTTTTATCCTCGCAACTGTATAATGATGATATTGTAGTATTATGTCTCACATACAGATAAGGAAACCAAGGCACAGAGAGATTGAGTGATTTACCCAAAATCACACAGCTAATAAGAGGTTGAGCTAGGATCTGAACCCAGGCAGCCTGGCTTCACAGTACCTGTTCTTAAATGCTACGCTATACTGCCTGGTCAGAGGCAGTGCATCGTAACTCTTTGCTTTCCACTTAAGGCAATTTGGTGTAAAGGAAAGACGTTTTGGATGAAAGCAGATTGGGTAGTGAAGCTGCTTAGTAGTAGTTGTGTTCTTACAGTAAGTTACATAGCATCTAAGCCTATTTGTAAGTTGGAATAATAACCATAACTTCTCTTAAGTTTGTTAGAATTAAAAACTACAGCATGGAAAATGCCTAGCCCATACTAGGCATTCATTAAAAAAAAAAAAAAAAAAGTATTTCTCTTCTCTTCTACTTAAGTCTATTTTTGAAAGAGGGATAACTAATATTTATCTAAAAATTTCTAACCTTGTATCTAAGTAAGGAGGGCTGTGACTATGCAAAGCTTTGATATGTCAGAAGAGATTGTTCTATAATACAACTTTTTTCACCATAAATTTCTGATAAAAAGTCCCACAAAGTCAAATACAATCTTAGGGCAAGGATTGGAAAACTTTTTCTGTAAAGGGCCAGATGGTGAACACTTCAGGCTTTGCAGGCCATTTGGTCTTTGTCACAACTACTCAGCTCTGCCCTTATAGCATAAAAGCAACCAGAGACCAGAGGTAAAGGAATGGGTGTGGCCATGTTCCTTGGATCAGTTTGCTGGCCCCTGGCCTAGGGTATAATTTTTGGTGTCCACATCTTTTATGCTGAGAAACATTTTTGTATCACTGGGCTTTTTGTAGTCACCGGGCACTGCTATCCTGGGTTATTTTTGTTTGAATTCACAGAGTCCTCACATTATTCATATTTTGAGGGAATATCCACACGTCATGCCCTGTTATGTCATTCACAGTTTTTATGCTTAAGTGGGCTTGCATTCTCCCACCTGGTTTTTAGTGTTCAGAATGAGGGGGCACAGGGGAGAGGAGTGGCCTTGCCTGGTAACTGTTTTTCTGTTTGCTCTTGCTCAAGCTAATAAGGTATAACTCTTAAAAAGGCCAAGATCATTTATTCAGGATAAAAATCCCATCTGACAATAAAGTGCCACTGTTAGCACAGAGAGGGGTTAAGAAAAGGGAAGGGGGGCCTCACAGGTTTATAAACAAGGCTTGTTTTTTTTCCCTCCTGAGGGAGAAATAACATAATTCTCAGTAAATCTAAACCAGAGATTTGACACTCTTTTGTGATCATTCTGCAGTTTGTTCCCAAGATGAGGGATACCACAGGGCCCTTGATTTCAAAGATAAATACTGTACGAATAATCATCCTGTTGTCTTTCCCTCGCAGCCAACAGAGGGACACTTTATCAGAATCAGCAGATACCCAATCTATTGTATGCATTTATTTCTGTGTTTCTTTTCAAAACAAGTTGCAGTTTTAGTGTTTTGTTTTGTTTTGTTTTGTTTTTTGACTCTATGAACCATGAGTTATCATGTGACTTGTATTTGTTAGGGCTAACTGATACCAGCAGGTGCTCTCCCTAACTCTAAAGAAATCACAGAGCCCTGCATTGCTTGGAATCCTCTGATAACAGAAAAACAAAAACAAGCCCAGTATCACCCAGATAGGTGAATCATTTGTGTTCTTCTATCCTCTCCCCGGATGGGTGAAGTTTTTTTTCTTTTCAAATCAGATTGAAGAAACTATCACCAATAAAAATTGATTTGTAATTATTTCCTTTCTCTTTAACAAAGAAAAGGCCCATGTCATTGTTTGACAAGGTGGGGAATGAGTTTGAAGGTTCAATCATGACCATATTTTCCTGTCTTTTACATAGAATGTAAAATTAGATGCAGACCAACAGTTTCTCAAATCCCAGGTATTCTTACAGGCTTGGGGAAAATATTTCCATTTTCTGTAGGTTTTTTTTGTTAGTTTGTTGTTTGTTTTTTTGATAGTCACTTTTATAACACCTAATAAAATTACAATTTGTATCCTGTTCTAAGTATTCCTTCTGGAAAGTTTTTTTTTTTTTTTTTTTTTTGCTGCTACTTGTGGTAGCAAAACAAAAAAATTCCTTTGCATATTAGTCAGATGTATATTATTCATTAAAGCAAAAAAAAAAAAAATTTATAGGTATTCTGGTAGTCAATGTGGAAAGAAATGTTGAAAGAAAATGCCCAGAGGTGGAACTTTGACCTTTTCAAAAAGGTTGAGGACCATGGACAGTAGAGGGGACATTTCAGTGGTAATTTGCTTTTTTTTTTTCCTTGTGAATTTCACTTTTCAAAACTGTGAAGAGTTTTATGTGAAAGAAACTACTAAGTGTGCCCTGTAATGTTTTCACAAGTGTTTTTATCATGGTAACATCTTGTTTACTTTAGTTCCCTGCCTAAAACTACTTGGAACATGTTAAGAAAACATTTCAAGAAAGCCCTGACAAAGAGGCCTTTGTTTAACAGCCACCGCGAGGCTGCACGGCTCACAAAGGTGCTAACTTTCAGCCCCTTAAGCACTTCCACATGAAATTCCACCAACTATGTTTGTGGTTTTGGAAAAACAAAGTGTATGTTAAAGAAACCAGGTATATGCTAATACATGTCGAAGGAGGCCGGATATCATAAATTGTTTCAAACCCATTCGTGGCTCTCCGTTTGCACGCCCGCATGTTGTGCAGTGAAATTACTTCTGGTTAGTGCCGAAGACTTAGATAATGGAAGGGAAATAGCCATCTATAATTGTGGGTGTAAGCAATTTGAATTCCAGTCTCAGAATTAAAATCTCAGGAATATGGGGATGGCACTTTCCCTATAAAATCCCAGGTAGCAAAATTAGTTTAAAATATTAGTGTAATATTTAACGAATTTGACTTTCCATTTATGCCTTGAGTTGTTATAAAAAGAAAACTTGAGTGTTACCAGAATATGTTTTTTTCCCTTAAAAAGTCCCTCCTTTAACCTTTCTGACATTGTTCAGGAGTTCAAGACCTTTCCAAGTACTTGAAGAGGTCAGTGGCCTAAATACCACAGTGCCCTCTAGTGATACATAGAAGATGAGATAGAAAAGTTAAGACAAGTTTGCCAAAGATAGCAGGCTCAGTGCCATCACTTTGCTCAAAAAGAAGCAAATAACATTTGTACACATTTTTTTCCCCAGCAGA